>NC_132941.1:2087500-2252500 GCF_034638445.1 Ciconia boyciana | reverse complement strand
CTCCTTCCCCTTCAGACATTGCCCCACGGTTACTTAAACTGTCATCCACCTCCTGCTCTGTACTGCTACTGCTTTTTTCGAAGGTGAGTTTGAAAAGTGTTATGGATTCCTTGTTGAGAGAAAACACTTTGAGATGAGCAAAATTTATTAGGAAAATGGCAGTTAAAGGGCATTAGGTCATGGCTGAGGTTGAAAAGGGAGGCGAAAGCAGGCCCTTTACCATGAATTCATACACCCCTTATTTTAGTACTTCTATAACTCTCCCTGCACTTACCCCTGTGTGAGTTGGGAGCATTCCACTGAAGTCATTGCACATACACTGCTGTAAAACTCGTATGAAGGAGGAAGGTCCTCAGTGTCCTTTCAGTGCCACTGAACTGAGAAATCAAAATTCTTAGTTCTTGCTTTGCAAGGTCAACCCTCCTGCAGACCAGCTCCACCAGCGGGGTGTCATGATGCACTGGTGCCTTGTGCAAATGAACAACCACATCCTCGAGTGCTCTGCCATCGCCGGCTTTTGTCAACATCACTATTTTCAGATACCATTTGGAGTTTAACTTACCCAGATAGCCGGTATAGATCAACTAAAGTAGTGGTTCCTTGATTCAAAATAGGAGCTTTGGCTTCTGGCAAATGCAAATTTATCTGAAATGTTTCATGCGTTTGAGACCGAATGCTGTAGCGCAAAATGTTAGTGATACATAAACCAGCTGTACATAACAAAACAG
The DNA here is from genome assembly GCF_034638445.1 of Ciconia boyciana. Classification (NCBI taxonomy): domain Eukaryota; kingdom Metazoa; phylum Chordata; class Aves; order Ciconiiformes; family Ciconiidae; genus Ciconia; species Ciconia boyciana. The sequence continues at coordinate 2,251,772 of NC_132941.1, read as the reverse complement.
AAATGATGGCGCAGGTTATAGCTGTACATGTAATTCATGTAATGTAATGTAATTCATTTGGATTGAATTTTGTTTAAACTGCAAGGAAAGGAATATTAAGCCTCTGCCTCTAATAAGCATTGTCGGATGACCTGCCATGTAAGTACAGAGCGTTCAAAATATATCAGGTGTGAGGATTAATGTGGTTTGTGATGTCCATTGGAAGGTGAATGATTCACAAGGAGTGAATATTCCTCTCCTTAAATCTAATGGGGTCATGTCAATGGAAGCTAATATATTGGGAATTAATATGTTTTATTAACATATCTAAGTACATGTGGTAGTTGGTATAATGCTATGGTGTATCTGCAGAACCATAGCAACATGCAAGTTTTAACTTCTGTTTGATTGCTACTTTAACTACTATTCCTTTCAAATAATTACTGATTTTCCAAGTGATATTTGCATGTTATTTTTCTGCCCAGATTTAGTTCTTAAAAGCAAATGTGTTTTCCAGAGGACAGTTTAGTGTAGGGAAATCAGCTACTTTCTATGTTTGAAATTTAATTGTTTGGAAATTGTTAGGCAGCATTGTTAGTGGCTTAAAATTTGTCCCCACCTGGGAGAACAAAATGAAGCCTTGAGACTAAAGTTTAAGTAATCAGAGCAAGCTTTTTCAAATTACTGTAGCTTAATATTAGAGTGACCAAAAAATCAATATTCTGCAGTTCTGCAGGTGCCTGGTACTATTGTGCGAACTACAATATGTAAGTTTTCCAGGAAATTACTAAAAATGAAACTGGTGATTTCCATTTCTCTGTATTTTATTATGTTCTGCTCTCCTGTGCGCAGTGTCATTGCCACAGCACCTTAGAATGATTACTTATAATAATTGCTCTTGTAATTTGCCTGGAAGATCCACTAATACTATCTTCCCAAACGAGAGCACTGAAATACTGAGCAGATTTTAGTCAAACTAAGTTCTTCATAAGTTTCAGGTGATTGGTCATGTGCAGATACACGGAAATGTTGTAAGGATCTTGTTACTGGATCAGTCAGGATTTTACGCCAAATACTGAATATGAGGCTGAACTTCCTTATTGATTTAATCACAGCTATTGCAACTAGCAATTCGCATTGTGTGGTTGTGTGTGTTTGTATATACACGCTGATTAAATAAGAATTAACTGAATTTTAAAATTACAGGATTAGAGATTATAGTTACAGTGGTCATGTCATTTACTGCAGTCTTTTTGAATGTGAGTATGCAATCAGTTGGAAGTCTGACCTCCAAATAGATAATCCACGCTCAGACAGGCTGCCATTCACTCATCCTCTGCAACAAAGTGATCAGGTATCACTGAGAAATCTCCTTAATGAAGTGCTTTTGTTGCCTTTTATCTGTGTGAAGGACAAAATGTACCAGGATTTTTGCTTAATGATGGTGTCATTTTTTTCAGTGTTTAAAAAAAATCCAGCAACAGAGAAGACTCAAAATACTCAGTCTACATGCTTAAATTATAAAGCTCTATAGGTCTGTAACATTTCGATCTGTATTTAAAATCTCATGACATAAAAACATGACATTACATCAGTTCACTAATAAAAGTAAATTCATAAAGGTGATGCAATTAGTGCTATACCATGTTTCAGATTTGAAATACTTTTATTACAGCTGTTTTTAATCCAAATGTCTGATTTCTTTCAAATATGTGCCAGGGGTTTTCCGAATACAGTTTGCGAGAGGATTTACTTGTTTTCCAGGATATTCCCAATGCATCCGTGAGCATATTCCTGATCTTGCTCTCCAACAGAATATGCAGATGGGAAGGCTGTGTGACATAGTGGGTATGTTGAGCTGTTGGCTGCCTATTTTTTGATCGTTATTTGCCCATAGTTGTGAGTAATAGAGAATGACTGATGAGGACTTTCTTTTTTGTGTTAATGTTAAATATAGAGAACATATAAGCTCAGAAGTAATTTATCTGCTATGGCATTTTCTCTTGTCCACGTTATTCATAAGAAGAACATGCTGATTCTTTCCGACTCCGTGATAAGGTAGAGCAGCCTCATCCTGTGGCATGCTGAGCACGACAAACGATCAAAAGTGTTTAGTGTTCTACAAAATTAGGTAGCTAATTCTGCTAGTGTTCATTCAGGCTCATATGGAGAAAAAGATGTGCTAGAAAAGAGCAAGCCCTTATTTAAACCTTTTTTTTTTTTTTTTAATTGGCAAACAAGGCAAAAGGCATACATTAAAAAGTTTTTCCTAGAATGACAGTCCTCTTTTAAGCAAAGCAGTGAAGAATATTATTTGTCAATGACCAACTTCATTGGCTCCCTGGAATGACATACTTTACATGATTCATATATATTTCAGCATCATTATTATTTTATAAATGCCATTTAGTAAGTTTGTAACAAAAATATATTAGATCCAGAAATTTACAGTTGCCTAAAATAATAATGTAATTGCCTTTATATATTATCTCAGCACTAATATTGTTTTTCCACAGTACAGTTTTATTTTTTTATTTTTTTAACATAGATTTTTTTTTTTTCCTCTAAAATGATAGTTAGAAACTTAATGGGACAAAGTCAACACATCATACAGGCATTCTTTATCACTTTAAAATCTGTGAACATGAAAATTGGTTCTACTGTAAAATGTAAAATATACCATGAGTAAGATACAAACTAGTTAAATATTAACTAAATTATTAACTAGATCAGAAGCTTTACCTGTGCCTGGCAGAAGAGCATTGATATTTACTGTATTGGTTTTCTTTTTCTTTAGAGTACCAGAGGATTTCCTTGCTTGTCGTGACTTGCTATTAGCTAACCTGTCTCTGGAGCCTCACTGTGTCCAAAACAGACTTGTATATCTCCTTATAGGGCAGTGCTAGCAGTAGTAAAATGTGTGGCAGCATTTTATTCAACAAATTCACTTGAGCTTGTCAATTTTTGACAGTGCAGCCCATTCAGCATTACAGCTGACACTGGCAAGTAGACTTTTTGTACCCTAGCTGGTAAATTTTCAGGCTCATTTTGCAAGTCTGAGTTGCCTAAAAGCAATAGAGTATTGACTAGCAGTTCTAATGAACTGTTCTTTTAATTATTTTTAAAATTTATATGGTAATGAACTGTATTATGTAAAGGCTCTGTTGGGGCTTCAGATACAGGGCTGATTGTCGGATGCTGTGGTCCTGAAATGCTTCAGTTGAGATTCTGGCCTTACATTTTTAATGTGGGTTGTTTGCCTATAGCAGTACGGCAAAAGTGAACGAGTGGGATATCTTACTCCTTTATAACATTAGGCTCAGGGTTTCCTTAGTCCAATACTTGCTTTGCTTCCGATTCATTCATATGTAATAGCAGTTGTCCCTGGCACTTTCAGGGCTCTTGTTCCTGTGCCCAGTAAAGACAATGAAAGACTTCCTACTGATTTCAGCAGGAGTTGGATCAAAATCTAGGAGTGCTTTTTGGCAGCGTATTCTATTGATGTTGCAAGGCCCATTAATTCATTAGCTCATCTATTAACATTAATATTTTAGAAGAGCAGAGTAGGTAAAATTGTCCAGAACAGCATCTATTAAAGACTTTCACTTTCTCTCTAAGTGTTCGTGTATACACTGTCTTTCAGCCCAAGTTGTTTTACATGCGGAAAACCAGATTTTCACACTGTGGTATTTAACTAGCTAATCTGCACACTCACATGCTCAGCAATAGTTATTAATGGTATCCTACCGTGAGCTTTTATGTGGACAGGACGAGAATAGGAACAGGCCATGCAAAATCCAGGCAGCATATGAAATTGCATTTTCATCAGCTTTCTAAACTTAATAGCTCAGTTTTATAATTTACTGAAGTTAATGGGATATATTTTTAAAGCAGCGCGCAATTCCCATTGATGTTAATGTGAGTCGCGCATATAAATCCCCCTGCAACACTTTCAAAATTCCGCCCCCAATATGTTCTGCAGATTGAATTCTGAAAACTAGTTATTTCTTTGGGTTGCTGACCTGTCTGCAGAGAAATGCTGAAGCACAGAAAAAGCAGTTAAACCACGAAGATTTGGGAATTACAGATCTCATTTTTATTTCCAGTGCTCTTTTAGGGAAGCTGTTTGTTAGCAAATGGTCAGGAATTATCAGATTGCTGTTCTGAATGGAGTCTACCTTTCTCCCAGTAATGAACATTGTGCCCCTTTGTTTTAGATGCCAACGTGGACGTCATCTACATCTGCCCCCTTCATCTGAGTGAGGAGTTACTGCAGTATTACAATAAACTCCTGGGTCTGCAGGCAGCTGTTAGATCTGGGAACCCTGAGGACATGGGTGACCTGCAGGACAGGTTCAAAATTCTCACCCCTGAAGCTATAAACAGCTTCCCTGTGAGTTTGTCTTCTAATTACTACAGCTTGAGGGATGCAGTAAAATTAAATTGGAAATTTTATAACTTGTAACGCTCTGGTACACATCAGTGAAATATTATTGCAAGTTTAAGGGCTTTACTGATTAGACTACTAGTTAGAGCATTGGAAATAAATATCCCGGTTTAGCTTTATAGACTTAGTTGAGATAGGACTATATTGGCTATTTGTAGACCACTGTCCCTCCTTACTATATGCTTGGGACTGGGAAGTTGATAGATTTTTCTCTCTAAGCAAATCGTAGCAATAAACCATTCTTATTACTCAAACTTTATCTCTGGGTAGCCCAGCATTCAATCATTCATGTGTTTGTAGTGTTTCTTGCAATTAAATCCAGTGCAGAACTTCTTAAAGAACAGAACTTAAAACTACTTATGGTTAGGTAATACAGAAATATTAGTTCCAAACCTGTCAAGTCAGTTTTAAATCCATGTGCTAAAACATGGTCTAAAAAGAGATCTTAATGAATGTACGCTACATACAGCATTTTTGAAAATACTGCAGTGCAGTGAAGATTCTTTACAGTGGAGAATAATTTTATGTTGTAAATATTAAATCCACAGTGTCTTAGCTGAGCTTTGATTTTTATGAAACTTTGTGGTGCGTTTATATCTCTAGGGTCTATGCTCGAGCCCTGCTCCCGTTTTCGATATATTATTAATAACCCTCTTCTAGTTATTTTGTTGAACAAGTATGTGTTATACCATCAACTGATTGAAACTGGCTTCAGAAGGTGGAGAAGCTTTCTATATTTCGTAAGTGTGTTGGTTTTCAGATGTAGTTCTATAGTAGCGTACTGTTCAGCAAAACACTTGCGTATGTGCATGAATCCATTTCTGTTGAAGTAGTCTGAAAACACCTATGTGAGGAAAGTGCTTAGCTCTTTTGCTGTATAGGGGGGGACCCCTGAGGCAGAGCTGTCTGATAGTTTTGCCATAGTTAAAATGAATTCTGTAGATGTGAATGGGTTCTGTTTTCTCTGAAGTTGGAGAAAAGCATCAAGACGATATTTGTGTGTTTAGGAGCTGGCTTTTCTTGAGTGTTGTCCTTTTATCTGAATACTGGAAACCTACAAGAATCACAGCTGCCTGTGCTGGGCCTACACCTTGTAAAGTAAAATTATCGGCATGGTAAATCCTTGATGAATACCAGCGATTTTTTTTTTTTTTTTTTTTTTTTAAATTGCACTTTGACAATTGTAGCTGGTTTTTCTCTGGATACTGGGTTATTTTTCCAGTACTAACTACCAAATATTGGAAGCTTTAAGAAGCCTGCTACATAAAACATGCTAAAAATATCATCTAAAACACATCATGTTATGGATAAAAGATGTGCTGCTAAACATGAACAGGCTGTTCAGGAATGGCAAATGTCTTTCATGGACAATTTTGGTCATGGTGATTTGGCTGAAGTAGTTTTAATGTAAAAGCAGGTTGTTTTCAGGCATGCATCTCTTATGTATAGCCTTTGCTCTTCCATTTGCTGTTGAAATATTCCAAACAAAGTTTCTTTTCCAGAAAGAAAAGAGCAGCAGACAGCTTTGCGAAAATTTATTATGCAGCTATGATTTACTGGGAAATGTTTACATGCCCTGATGTAGGGAGCTAACCTTAGTTACAAGGACTACATGTGACTGTGAGAAAAGGGTGTCCACATACCGTTGTCCTTAGGCAGTTGCTAGCTCTTAAAATGACCTCTCGTGACTCAGTGCATCCCGGTGCAATATGGAACACTTCTAACAAAGGGTTACGCTAACCTGATTCTCAGCTAGCAGCATATCAAAACAGCATAGTGGTAGCTTTGCTCATCATGGTGAGGCTGATGCCAAGGTCAGCTTCTCTGATCTTGAGAAGTTTTTTTTAAAAAAAAATAAATCAACAGGCTTGAGAACCGAGAGCTAGCCTGTTGGTCAACCCACACCACTATTCTGTGCAGCGTCATGCTAGAATTCTGAGGATTCCTCCATTCTCCTGCTTTTACCTCCTTTCACTCGCACTACTACATATCATGGCAGCTATACCACTCTCAAAGCAGGAATGAACTAGATTTTACAGCCTGTTTCCTGCGCTCCTTAATTAACTGTAAAATCCATTATGGAGAGACACAAAGCAAATCTTGTCTCTACATCACCACTCGTGGCCCCAGGGAGCAAGTGACCGGGGCTGGAAATTGATCCTGTTCTCTACATGGCAGAACTCTGCCACCAGACCAACAGAACGGGCCATCTCCCTGCTTTTATACCAGTGCTCAAGAGAAAGGAAACAAATTAATCAGAACACTAAGAGCCTCAGTTTTAAAACTGACAGAAGGAAAAAGACTCCAGGAAACTTGTTTGTTGTTCTTTTTGCCCTTATACTTTTGTGACTCCCCTTTTTCCTACTAGAACTTTGACGAGTATCTCCTTTCTCTGACTTGTATCCTCACTCTCCTTGCAGTATGGCTGACTGCTGTGCAGAGAGACTTGGGCACTTTTTGGAGCTGTGTGTTTTGGTATGAGAAAGCACTGAGGAATTGACAAAAGGGGATTCCTTTTGTCCGCTTCCAGGGACTCCCCCATCTCCTTATCCACCATCGTCCCCATCCAAGTAGTGGAATCAGGACTTATACTTCAGTCCCTGTGAAGGAGCATGCAGGACTTTGAAGGAAAATAGTCTGGGTTCTCTAGTCCTGGAAATCCCCAGCAAATCCAGTATTTAGGCTATCCTGAAAAGGAATACTTTCCTCACTAGGGCCTAAATTAGATGAAATCTCAATGTGAAGAAGATTTTCTTCTTGTTACGATTATGATTTGTTTATGGCAATCTATTGCAGCGGATGTCTCTTGTACTATTTCTGCATGATGTTCCTCCCTATCTGCCTCAGCTTCAGTGCTCCTCTATCTATACCTTTGGAAAGATAATTGTGTTACCTGCAGGCCATGCATAGGATATGTTGTAGAAAATATTTTTGAGGTTTCGCTTGCCACGACTAATATTCTTAGTTTAAATTTAGAGATTATAGCATCTGTCATGAAGAGCTTGTTCAGCAATAGATCTTCCTTTTTAGAAGGAATGAAAAATTTCTCCCAAAAAGTTGAAACCCTTGTACTTTAAACAACAACAAAAATACTACCCTCTCCTCGAGTACTCTGCAGTTGCGTTTACAGTAGCTATCAGAACTACTGTGTAATGGAAATGTATATCCCCAGTAATTTAATGTGATCAGTGAAAGCTTTTGTAAATCATAGTGTTTTATTCTCAGAGAATCGCTTAAAATACTGCTGAACTGTATGGTGAAATACATTCCCTGCTATAGGGTTTTTTCTTCATTTTTGTATTGATTTTTAGGAGCTTTAGAGTTAAACCATGCCAGAAGTGTTGCTGAGATGAATCACTATTATCCAAAGGCCACCAGCCTCTCTGCCGACTGACAGAAGGATAATTCCGCATGGATCAAATAAATACAGATGTGTAGTAATTAGTTCTATTCCCAGTGAGCCCATTGCCAACACACTAAAGATGTGCACGATTATGGAGCCTCACCCCAACAGCTTTTATCAATTTAAACTGCTAAGCTACAGGATAGGTCATAACCCAGCCTGCTATTAATAATGTATTTATTGTGTGCAACATTATAAATTAGGTTCATGGAATAGAAAAGAACACCTTTTAACAAGAATAATGTTATCTTTATACAGAAGCATCACATGTGCCTAGCCACTCAGCTGAAGTACAGTCCCAAGACAATAAAAAGAATAAAAATTCTTATCCAGAGCAGAGATGCCTACATCATTGGAGGGGTTCCCCACAAAGATGATTTAGCAGTGGCTGACATGCTAAATGTGCCTATATTAGGCTCAGTGCCAGAAGTGGCTCATCTCTGTAGTACCAAGTCTGGAAGTAAACGAATTTTTGCCAGTGCTTGTGTGCCAACCCCTCCTGGAGAATGTGACATCTACAGCAATGAACAGGTAAGCAGGATGTGGTCTGGGATGGGTCAATGTGCAGATGCCTGTTTTCACTTGATAGGATGCAAACTTTGTACAGTTGCAATGACTGTATTGAGTAGAGCCTAACTGGGTTTGATTAAATCATGTATGAGGTTGGGTTCTTTTTTGGCTCTATCTGAGCAATTAAATGCAATTTGTATTTTAGTCAGGAAGTAATACAATTGTTCTGGTATTCTTCATGGTCTTTCTTCAGAATATATAAGGGCATCTGGTCCAGTTATTTCAAACTGTGTTGCTGCTCCATGGATGAAGTCATGGCCTCAGTGAGATTAATAGGAGTTTTACCAATGACTGAAAATAGAACAGGGATTTCTGGGAAAATTAACTATTTGATGAAGGAAAAATTTCTTCCACCTAGGAAGTCAGCCCATTCAAATTGAGGTTCACTGAGCATATCTGCAACTGAAGTTTTACCTTGTATGTGGCTTATCACTGCTAAATTCACCTATCTTGTTAGCATGACCAGGAAGAAAAGAAAAAGATATTACTAAACTAAAATTACAAGGCACAAGTTTTCTGTACTGTGTTCAGTTTAGGTATGTTTATTTTGCATTCAGTGCCTCAGTATTTCACTCTATAAACTGATTTTGCAATTTGCAATTATATGTCTAAGTATGATCCGTACTGATTTTTTTTTTTAAAATATTTTTGTGGTGGTGCTACATCTCATCCAGGAAAACAACCAGTGCCATGGTTCGTAGGTATTCCTACTTCGAGAGGCTTTTCACATTGCTTTGCTTTTTATGAATCACCTTTAACACTGAAGACAATCTAAGCTACGCAAATACATTGCAACTTCTATAGTAGATGAAATACACATATGATCAATGATCTGAAAAACAACTGTTTGATTTAGTGTTAAATAATTTATGTGAATCTAATACTTTTGATTCATACTACAGTGTTATGGAAGTTCTACTTCTTTTGTTTGCTTGTATGAAACATTGACATTTTAGGTTAAGTAATCAAAGCGAGGTGACGCTATGGTAAAGCACAATTCAATTTTCACTTAAAGATAGCACATAATTCTTTCTGATCGGTACAGTCCTTACAATGTTATTGATCCTTTTCATTACTGTAGGGGAGTCATCAAGAAAAACACATTTATGCGATTCTCAAAAGCCACAAATAATAGCATCTGGAATGCACATGTAATTGTGTTTTAGGTCAACACTAAAGAAGAGAGACAAAAGTCCCCAAAACGACTGTGTAAACATGTAGAAGGCTCTAGCCAATGCAACAAGATCTGATAATACTTTTACCAGGTTCAAAGGCATTTGCAGTTTCTAAGAAGCTAATTGCATCCTACACCAGCTGGGCAAAAGGCATTTTAAAGCCATTTAAATCTGTGTATATACACAAATAAATAATTAGCATTTTTATAAAGCCTGCCTAGTAACTCCTTCGTACATTTATAACCATATAATGTACTCTCCAGTAGGAAAATTTCACAGATGTTTTGGCTGGTGTTAGAATCTGGCACCATTGTTTCTCAGATTTTGCAAACAGTGTAGTCCATCCCATGTTGTTCCCTGTCACAAACATTTATTTGAGTAGTACTGATTATCCAAAACCTAAGATCCTGATCAGACAAAAAAACCCTGGACAGGCGAATTTCTCTCTGCAGAATACAGCTTCACCGACTGCCAAAGGTGCTCCGTTGCTGTTTGATAGTCTGCACAAGTGGACTCAAGTACAGGATGAAGGCCATAGATTCTTCATCAAAAAATGCTGAAGTTTGCTTTCCCTACGTATCCAAGATAACTGTAACAACACAAGCATCTCTAAGAAAAAGAAACCATATTTAGAAAATAAATGTCAAGTCCAAATATTGGAGAACTGGAAGTCTGAATTGAGGAACAATTTAATATTGTCACAGTGCAAAATATCTTTGTGTCATTGCTCCGCAGATGATTAGTGTTCTCAGCCAGCTGATCATTGACAATATGGAAGTGCGGCGCTGGTTGTTTAAAGTGAACGATGAATCGGGAGGAAACGGCACTGCCTATTGTGACATTGTTTCGCATTTGAAATGCTACCGCTGGGTTCAAAAGGAACGTCAGAGATACAGCTCTGAGATATGGAGTCAGAAGTGGGCACATGTAAGTAACAAAGGAGCAGGGTGTCTTGCTTGTTGTTGTGGCTTCTTAATAGTCCACGGGGTTCTTCCTCACAGTAAATCTTTTCTCTGAGCTTTCATTTTAAGACTTTGGTAAGAGTTGATATTACAGAGCCCAGACGAGCTTGTACAAAGCAATAGGTAACAGTAATTCAACTAAAACAGGTAAATATTCCAAAATGTAAATCAATGCCTGGCATCCAACTGTGGAATAAGTTGGGTGTCATAACACTTCATTCACAGGCAATAATGTGCAAATTTTACACGGTGTTTTTTATCCAAAGTGAGGACATGTATAAATGAAAGTATATAGGTGACAGAGCCTTATATCTACATAGAAACTTGGAATTATTGGAACAAAGTGTTGGACTAATACAGTTGAACAATACTAATCAATTTGAAACCACATACAAGCCGATTACTTTTTAATCTGGTTTTCTAAGGATTATTTTTTCTGTATGTTTTTCCTCACTAGTAACTTCTAAACCTGTTCGCTATTTTCAGCTGTATAAGCCAGAACACTTGAGGTCTCGGAGATCATTAGACTCCTGCATGTTTCATTACAGTGGGTGTTTAGGCAAGGAGAGAGATGCTATCAATACTTAACTGAGGGAAACGGCATAGCGTGTTTCAGGCACTTGTAGATTCCTAAGAATCCACGTGATTGAGAAAGGCCGTAAGATGATACATTTCAACTGCGGAAAAATCCATATGAAACTAGACTTCCTTAGTTCTGGCATTCAGAGAACTATTTGTAGTTTAAATATTCATTGGTATTTAAATATGTTAATTTCAATAAGCATTTGATATTTCTGTGTATTGTGCCAAATTCATTCCTAATGTAATGGTTTTAAAGCCAGAAGGAATGTATCCAGAAAGAATTGTTTAATTTACATAAACTACTCCATTACAGCTCTTCTGATTTTTTTAATTCAGTCAAAACTGTTTTGACATTTTTGTTTGATTGAATTATATTGTATATTAAAATTTCAAATTGTGCTGATCACAGTTCTGTTGCATTTGACAGCTAGAAAATAATTCCACGTTATAAAATAGAGCTTATCATATAAAGCTGAAAGGCTAATTTCTCTGATCTGCTAAAGATCCCTCGCTCTGCGCAAGTCAAGCGGTATAAAGTAGAGCACTGGAGAGCCGCCCCAGCGGAGGCAGTTGTCGTTGCCACTGAGCTCTCTGCGACATAAAGCTAACAGTATATCCAGACTCTGCTCCTGCCATCCGAGTCAGTGGGGCAGAAGACATGATTCACCAAGTCTAGTTCTTTGCTGGTATAAATCCCCTATATAAGTGGTATTACCTAGTGTTAGTGTTCCTGTTTCTGTGCCTTTTTAATTCTTTCATGGCTAAGTGACTCCGCATAAAGGACATGGTGATAACTGGCTTTCTTTAGTTTCCCTTTTATACTGCATTTATGTTGAGCTTTGATACAACCAGGAATCAATCCGTTAGAAGCCCTTAAACATAAACATTTGTTGGAAGTTGGAAAATACATACAAAAGAACGTATTTGAGCTAATTTCCTGAAGTCAGCAGGGAAGCTTCCGTAAATCCAGACCAGTATTAAAGTGGGCTTTGGCAAAGTGGGAAACTTGCTGCCATTTTGAACATCTTGTTGGAATAGGTGTGTTCAAATTTTTCTGCCTTCTGAGTTTAGCTCTCTTTTGTAGAACAGGAGACCTTTTTTATATATAATGAATTGCCGTCTCCACTGAGTATTACCATTGAGAGCAGAGGATTAAAATCATCCTTTGTTAAGGAATACCATTGTAATGATACACATTTAAACATCAAAGCATTAGTTTATGAGCACAGGCATGCTTTAATGTCCTATTACAGTATGTAGACCTGTTTCTTTTGATAATGAAGACATTGTGTCATCGGCATAGGCTGCCACACACAAAACGTATGCTGGCAGGTTATTAAAAAATTCAGCGTCTTGATGAAAGACTATCCTGCAGGCTAAGAGTACAGTGAAAAGACTCTCCATTCTGGTAGAATTATTAGGAATGAGAATATGACTGTAAGCACTAAATTATGTTAATACTTACAAATAGCATCATTTGCATAGCAGTTTAAGACATGATACCCAGATTTTCCTCATTGGTATGTAGTAGGCAACAGATTAAAAATAATGTAGTTTGTGAGTTTGAACTGTGTAAAAAAAAAAAAAAAAAAAAAATCTATTCCATCTAAAAATGAGACTGATTTTAGATTCCTTATTTCAAACATAACATTGGGCAAACAAAAGTGCAGGACAGGATTATCGATGTATTTTACTTTGTTAACTTAATGCAGCATCTGAGTTATCTGAACAATTATTTTGCTACTGCATAAAGGGTAGAATTCACAAACTATGCTGAATGTCTCTGTAAGGCCTTCATCCTACTGTGCACTGCTGAAGTCTGTCAGCATATAACAAATTTCAACCTGAGGCCCAGATTCTAATGTTATTCAATATCAAGAGAACTGCTGCCTCCACAACCGCACATTTGGCAGTCGTGAGGCCATTTGTGGAGACATTCTCCAGAGTGAAAAAGAATATCAGGATCTGGCCCCAGTTACGTGCAAAAACATCAGTAAGTACCAAGACATCTTAGCAGTTTAATTGCATCTTGCAAGGGGAATGACTATTGTAGGGAGCAAATAAATTCACAGATTTTTTAGCTGTTTAACATATGCATGTAAGGCATTCGTGCTGTGTGAAATGCTCTTACGCCATTCTATCATGATTTTTCCAACCTATTATCTGTACCAATTCAAGCTTCAGTTAGTCCATGCATAGCAAAAAATGTGGTTCTGCTACTACTAGAGCAAGTGAAAAAACAATAGGACAATTGCATGAGGGCCTGTTTGGAATATCTAGAGAAAGAGATCTGTAACACTTATTAATCTATGGTATTCCAAAGTGTGTTAAGAAGCTGGGTATCTCACTCCTGTTGAAAGGCAGCAGTTCAGTTTTTGGAAAATCTCACCTATACTTATATGGACCCTTGCTGGGAGGCTGTATAAATTCATGGAAGAGAAAACTGTTAACTGTTATCGCTGACGCAGTCTCTGGCTTAGAGGGATTCTGAGCTGCAAATTGTTGGCGGCTGGGAGAGTATCTGGGGAATGGATATGCTTGCTCTGTTTTCATACTTTCCTGGGCATCCACTTGTGACCGCTGTCAGAGACAAGATTCAGGGCTAAGCAGACTTTATACAGTGATACTTTCACGACCTTGAAGAAAGATGCTCAGAGGCCCACTCAGAACTCAAGCTGAAGTGGTCTACTAAGTGTATATAATGACTTTTGTTTGTTTTTGAACAGACACACCAGGCTGTCAAAGTCTGCGATGCCTCCTGGTCTCTGACTTCGAATCTTGGGACCAAACTGCCACCTCAAACTCTCACGATGCTGGCAGTCCTCTTCCCTTTTAGAGGAAGGGTAGCATCGCCTTCCTGTTAGCGTTGCCTTTTTTGTTCTTTTAACAGTCCCCCTTTTATGTAAAATAATACAGGAGTATGCAGAGATCCTGTCCTCTTGTATAACTATAGAACTCTAAATAGTATCTAAATCGCTAGATTAAATTAATAGTCAAATTAATTTTAGAATTAACTTTTATTACACTGTGACTCTTAATTAACCACCAGGACCAGCAACGTGATGTGAGTTTACCTATCAGCAATCCTAAAGATAACGAAGGTCAGACTGAAGACCAAAAAAAGGGATAAATGTGGGGATAAAGAAGAGCTGAAAATACAAGAACAGAACAAGACACAGAAAAACAAGCAACAAATACTCACTCAATAAGCCTTTATAACTGGCCATAGCTACACAACCCTTTCAAAACTCTCTGTTAGATATCTGTTGTAGAAGAAGAAAGCTATTTAATGCGCTTGGGCAGCCTACTGTTTTAACTGTTTGAATCTTACTGCCTCCAGTTGTGTCACAGTATTTTGTCACGGTTTCTTTTCCTTACAGACTATATCTTGGTTAATTCACTAAAATGTGTAAGAGCAAATCCAAATCTTTTGAAACGGTGACAAATCTGGAAAATCCAACTTTCTGTCTGAGTTGCATAAAGCAATATTCAGATACCGGTTGATGGATTTTGCATTGATTGCTATTGGAAAACTACACTTTCAAAGGCTGAGATAAAAGGCTGCAAAATGCTGGCTGTTCCTTTGAATTTTTTTGGTCAACTTTCAAAAGTCCTGTAATAAGTAATTAGATAAACTTTGTGATTACCTGAAAATCAGGAATAGTGGTGAGATTTTTAACTGGTTGAGTGAATTGCATTCACTGTAAGAAACCTGGAGCTTACATACCACATCTTGTTTCTTTACTGAAGTTAGGAATTCAGAGTAAAGAGCATACATTTATAAACATGTCAGAAGAAAACCAACCGTATGTACTGTCAAAGATGTCATTTTAGAAACATGGCATTGCCAGCACACTATCGTTTCTGACTGTCTTTGAACACAGTATAGCTTCCTGACACTGCTTTTTTTCCTTTCTGCTACCCGTTCTCATTTTCACCACTCTGCTCACCTTTTGTAACGCCACCAGCTTTGCTCTAGGGCAACGCTACAAATGTTACTGAAACCGGAATAAATTGCCAGCAATTGAATTGATCTTAGTATAACACCGAAAGTCTACGGAGGGGGTTCTTAAGCAAGTAGTCGGTGCTGCTGCTCTTGTTGTACACATGGAATTGCAGGTGTGGTAATTTTTTCAGCCTGAAGAGGGCCAGAAACATTGACAGATACACAGAAGATGCGTTTACAGCATTTTGACAGGCTTTTAAAATTTCTTCTGACTTATATCATGTTTAATAGGAGAAGAGAAAGAACCCAATGAGTTAAGGAAGAACTTGACTACTCATAAAGCAATACCATTGCAGGTTGTTTCCTAGTATAGGCAGTGCTTTGTCAACAATATATCCTAAATAGTTTAAATATTCACTGTACCTGCAAACAGGCTGTGGTGCTCTTATTCAGCTTATTAATGTATCTACGTAGCTGCCATAGTGATGGTTCAGGTGATTCTTAAATCCTAAGTAAAATAAAGCAGGATAATCGTATCCCTCGGTCAAATGAAAGCCATGATATCCATTCCTAAGACTTGCAATAATCAGATATGCAAGCTGTTGGTTTGTATGTCCTATTGATTTAATATGCTTCTAATCAGTACATAAAGCTATAGGCCTGCAGTGTTAATTTTTCATATGCTTACAAAGTACCCTTTGATTTTCTGTCACGCGTTAATTACAGCGTTTTGCCATTAAATAGGAAGCTTTGTGTAAACTAATTACTAGGTAATCATTGTCTACCGCAAGCGTGCTGTTTGTACCTTTTATTTTATTCTAAAAATGCACAGATCTCGCAGTCTGGAACCACTATACCTTCCAGCCATTAGCTCTCACTAATTCATAGCATTATTGTGTTAAGATTGTAGGAGTTGTAATTGTTGTGGTATCAGTGCTGTTAATTACCGGAGTAAACAGTTGAAATGGTGCCAAGGTCTATTGTACAAGGCAGAGAAAAGGAGGTTTAAATGTTACTTCCACCATCTGGGGACTGGAGTAGAGGCAAATGCTAGAAAACAGCAGTGAGGCAATATCAGAACTTCAGCTCCAGGGTTTTAGGCCATATGGATCCAGAATATTTTGAATCAATTGAATTTAAGTGCCAGTTTGTAGCAATAACAGTGTGGAAGGAGAGGATAAAGCAAGAGTGCTAAAGAAATCTGAAATCCGTTAATGTTATCGCATCCAATAAAATGCCTGCTTGGATTATTTTAAAAATGTTTATTTTGCTAAAATCCAAAAAGTAACACATAGGCAACTCTAGGAATAAAAGAAGTTTAACTGTGTGTTGTTTGTGAAACGCAATGCAGGTTTTGTCTGACAATTCCTTTAGCATTACAGCTCAGCAATTTAGATAAAATTCCAGGGAAGTGACTGTGGATTATCTATATGATGTCTTTTTTCTTTTTGAAATCACATCTTTGGAATTCATTAGAATCCTTTCTTTAGAGATACAAGCCAGAACGGAGGGCAAGTGAACAAAATTGACAGAGATTGAAATAGAGAAAAAGAAATTAATTAGGAAAATATTATTAATCTGAATTGGCATCTGAATTGTTTGTGCATTTGCGGAGATCTAATTAAAATACAGAAAAGACGGACTCAGATATTACTTACCTCATTTTGTAGTGAGGATTAACATCCCAGTGTCCTGAACTTACAAATGCTTCATGTGAAATAAACATGATTTTTTTTAAAAGAGAGGTTTTTGAAGATTATGACGATTATGTTACATTTGCTTCGCTCTGAAGGTAGGTGTGGGGAACCTTGAAAAATGAAGGCTGCAACCTCGCAAAAGCCATGCTTTTATGCATAAAATAGCAATGCACATGGAGTATTTTTTTGAAGTAAAAGCAAACTATTTAATAAAATTGTTCTCATCTCAAATTAACACGCTGTGCATAAACATGCAGAATTATCTGACAAGCTTATAGAGCTTTCAAATGTTCCTGCCTGATTTTTGGTAGCACAGGCTGTAGTGATTTTATATTTGCTTTCCCCGCATATATTGTTTTCTGAGATGACATCTACGAGAAGGGATCTCGCAGCATATTGCTGTTGCCAGTTTAGGAGTGTTCAGAGGAAACAGAAAGGATCTCTCTTTCTAAACAATCCTGGTTTATTTATTTTTTATTGGTCTGTTAGCAGATGTTGAAGTAGTTCAGGGCACAATGTAAACATGCGCTTTTCAATAGGGGTATGGTAAGCAGCAAAGTATACAATGAAACAAGCCATTGGGAGGGGTTTTTTTGACAAGGCCAGTGGGGTTTTTTGCTTTTTTTTTTTTTGGTACGTGTACGTAGTTGAATTTAGAATTAAAAGAAGTGCTTGATCTTTATATATTGAAATCCTCAGCGTGCAGAGTGACAGCATGAGCCAGAAGAGAAAACCATGGCCCCATGTGGTGTGAAAAAAGGAACAGCAGTTTAAGTGCTGGAAAGTTGAAAGAGAACTAACCTTCTTGTTCTTGTAGTGAAGGAAAGTGGCTGTTTTGTGCTTTTGTATTGAAGCATAGCATATGTGCCTCAGTTTGACAAAAAGCCTCTTGAGTCAAAGCAACCCTAGTCCTGTGTGCTGATCCAAAGCGAAGGCCGTGATAATGAGGGACGGGCTCTCAGGAAGCAGTGAGTAGATAATACTACATAAGTGGAGAATTCTGTGCACTGTTTTCGACATTCTATTTAATGCAAGTCGCAGCCACGGTGAATCACTTGCCATACAGCTGAAATGGGCCATTAGCTATCAGGGAAAATTGTCTTTGCTACTTTCAGCAGATGGAGCAAATATTTTACAAAGCAATTTTACATACAAAAAACATTTGTGTTTCTTGGTAATGATGGCTGTTTTACATGATGTTACCTTCTATCAGAACATCCTTTTCCAGATCGTGGAAGGCAAAATTGGCACTTTTTAATTTTAAAATTTGCAGTTAACAATGAAATGCCTGGGCTTTAAATCAGGTTGCAAACTTTAAGTAGATAGGGTATTCGGTGTATCACTTCCAAAAACATTTCCGTTTTTATAAACCTCTCAAATTGTTTTGTTCAGTGTGGTAGATTGTGGTTCTGGCCAGCACGTACCTGTCTAAATTAGAAAAAACATGAAATCAGTTTGCAAAAGAGGAAATAATGAAAGTTATTTGGACAGTCAGACAGCAGTCACTGGACTCTTCCAATATTGCCATGTTTGCTGGTGTCGCTGAGAGCATAAGAATGAGCTAGGCTGGACCAATTCACGTCAAGGCAGCTGGAATAAGTTATCAGAGCTCCACTGATCGCAATATAAAGGATATACTGTATAAATGGTATGAATTGTCATAGTGCCATTGAAGTGGCATAAATTGCCATAGCTTCATTGACTTCAGCAGAGACGTGGCAGTTTGTATTGCTGAGGATCTGTCTGCTGATTTTATTCTTCTCTGGCCCAGTCAGCTTTACTTATTTGGAGTTACTTTCTTCACTCTATTTGCTTGCAAAGTCTAAATAATTTCCTTTCAATCTGATTTTTAGCTAAAAAGCCTTAGGTCTTTCTCATGCATTCTGCTCTGCAGCCTCTTTCTGTCCCCTGGTCTTTCTTCCTATTTCTAAGTCTATTTCATCTTTCTATTTATTTACTTATCTTCTCAACAGGCTTTTCTTTGCTGACTGATCTATCTCGAGTAGATTTCCTACCCGTGCCTTCAACATCTGCCACATTTGGTCCTAATTTTTTGTTGCAACTGCCGTTCTAAGAAAGCCTTTCAAGATTCAGCTAGCCAGAAGGGTGAGAAATTATTTTATATTTAGGGGGGAAAAGGTGTATTTTTTTTTTCACGCTTATTCATTGTTATAAAAAGGTGAGAAACAGATTTGGATAGATTTGAAGATTTCTACATGAGGTAAACAGTATTTGGGCTGCTCCTTTTTTACTGGTACTAAGAAACATCAGCTGAAAGATTTGAACAAATGCTCCCTGTTTCCATTGAGCCTATGATTCTGAATTGTTTTGGGCCACATCAAGAGATAAAACATTGGTAAGCTCTGCTGGAGATACCGTCCAATTTAAACGAAATTAGCCTACCGAGCACTGATCCTTTTAAAAGGTTTGACTTCATGAGTGAATGTTGGATCCAGGCTTGAATTTGCCTGCTGAAACTCCCTATAATCAGGATTATTGCCTTTTTAGAGCTTAACAGTTGCAAGAAAACTTCAACTAGAATTCCAGGTGCTGATCCTTAAAAAGCGGTTGCCCGACTCCCTTCTGCAAACACCTTGATTAACTAGGCATTACTCATTAAAAGAACTGTTACGTTGGGTTTGATCTCACAAGAACGGTTTTCAGATTTTCTTGAATTAGTTATTTCTTTAAACGCCCCTGCCTTCTTTCTGGAAGGTGCCTGGTTCTGATGCACGCATCCTTCACAGTCAGCGGATACTGAGGGTGCTTTGCACTTCAAGATGCTCCTGAGCCGGGCACTGCGCATCCACGTTGCCCTAACAGATGTTCTGAGTTCACCCTGTGTCGAAAGTCCCCTTCAAATGCTATTTGACCTTATTTAAGCAAGCAACGCTGGGGCTGTCGAGGAAGTACCACAACAGTCTTGCCTGGCGAATGTCCATCGTATGGACAGAGAGTAGTAGCATATAATGTTACTATAGGTGTAGATGAGGTGACCGGAGTCTCTGTGTCTTACCAGCAGCCTCCATTTGTGAGCCAGGTAAATGTGCCCTTTGGTACGCTTCAAAGTTTGGAAGTTCTGCTTGATTTTGCACCCAGTTTAGGGAGCTTTCTTTCACAACCACGCGTGATCCTCGGAAACAACTCTCTCTAAAAGGAGATACAGCTATCCCCAGCGCTGTTCCACGGAGCTGGCGCGGCTGCCCTCATGTCCCTTGGAATTGTTGCAATGGAAAATTATGTCCCAGTTCACATGCCCGTAGTTTAATTTTTACTTATACAAGCTTGGTCACAGCACTCTCAAATGCTTCTACACATCCAGCAGGGATTATTGGTTTTTTCCCCAGTAATTTATCAAAAGCTTTCAGGCAGCCGCTGCATACCTCTTCTTTTGTTTGGTTGGTTTTCTATTTCCGTTTAAATTGCACAATACCCGAAGTCATTAGATCTCAGGGATGAGACTCAATGTGACAGAGGTACCGCTGAACGCACTGACAGGTGCAAACTGATTTGTAGGTCAGCAACTCCACGACATCCATCATGGCTCAGATCCCCTCTCCAAAGCTGTGTTTATTTTCACTGTGCAACGAACCACCTGATCTTGTGACTTTTGGCTTAGCAATATTTCAATGCAAATACAAACCAAGACAAGGCCAACTGATATTTGCTCACTGCGCTGTTGTTTCAGTCAGCTGAGCTATCAAAAACTTAAATTCCTCCTTACAGATTGTAAGGAAATGAGCAGTAAGACCTGAATCTGGGTAAATTCTGAGCTTGGATCTCATGTTTTACGTCGTCCTTTGTTTCTACCATAAGGTTAAGGTCGTGCGGCTTAGTATATTGATGTACTGACTAAAACCATTTTTTAACGTTTTTCCTGAGAGGTTTAAAGTCAACAACATACTTTTCTCCTTAGTATATGATAGGAGCCCACATAGCCCTGATCAGCATCGTTATCTAAGCACCTCAAGATGCTTTAAAGGCTTTCTTTTCTCAATTCCATGTGAGGTAGGGACAGCAGTTGTCCCCCGTTCATGGCTGGACAGCTGAGGCACAGACAGAAAGTCACTTTCCCAGAGTCTCACAGGCAGACTGCATTCAGGAACAGGATATACCTAGGCCTCCTATACGCAAAGTGGATACCCTAATCGTTGACTCATCCTCCTTCTTCTCATTCTGGTAGATAAATCACAGTAAGCTGATTTTGAATTCGTATTTTTGGTTACATCACATCATGCGCCTCATGACAAAGCCCATCTCTTCAAACTCACTGGTCTGGAAAAATAGCTTCCCTCCCCCCCCCCTTCTTAGACGTTAGCCATAAGGTTTTATCATGTTCCTCCAGAGCTCAAGATAAGATGATTGTGGTTTAGGATATTGCCAAGATCAGAGGACGGTCGGTCATCTTCTGAAGCACGGGATGCTGAAGAGAGAGGATGTAAAACAGAAGCAAAGAGACCCAGGGGAAGCAAGCAAATGCTTATGAAGCAGCAAGAAAAGGAGCCTGAAGCAATAGAGTCAGGGTCCTTGCACTTTATGCTTGTGTACTTCTGGGACATTTGTGAACAGTAGAAGCAATGCAGTTGGTTTCTGTATTTAATGGGGTTGTTTTGTGTGTGTGATAATATAGTGAAGAATTTGAAACTAGGAAAAAGCTAGTTTATCTCCTATAGTATGACTAATCAAATTCTTCCAAGGATAGAGGCACAAATACAGTAGTGAATTTATGGTACGGATTGGAGAGTGTAAAAGGATATCTCCTGCTTTAGAAACGCTTTTGGCTGATTGTTCCTCCCCTTTTTTTTTTTCCTATTTCTGGCATATGTGACTATTTCAATCCGCTCAGTTTCAAAATATAAACAATGTAGAAGTTATTGACTGCTGGTATTGATCCTTAAGCAGTTACCAAGTGCTTAGCATTTTCAGTTGCCAGATCAAATTATTGATATAAATTATAATGAAATAGATGCTACACTGAGTGGGGGGGATTGTCTTTCAGAGAAGGACAGTTTTCAATAGGAGGGAAGAGTAGTAAGTAGAAAAATTAAAAAAGGCTTCCTGACTGTGGGTAAACAGTAACCACATTTTTTTTTTTTTTTTTTTTTTTGCCTGTTGGAGGCCTGGTTTTTAATCACCCCACAAGCAGTTTTCATTTCTGTAGTAAAATTGCTTGTGGTTCTATTTAATTTGTTTCTGCAGGAGCCAGCTTTGGTGAAGATCTCCCAGGAGCTGCCGGGCCTTTTAGCACAGCACGTACAGCCAGTCAATGAGAAACGATTCCCTACATGGGAAAAATTCCTACAAACATTTCTTAGTCAAGGTAAATAAGACTGCAAAGTCGCTGTTAAGTGTTATAAGGAGTAATTATACCATATTGTATGCCATATTCTTGTTAATCTTGGGCCCATTTAAATATTTATCTCCTTTTATTTCTCCATTATGCTTCGAATGTTCATTTACGAATGAATTATAGGCAACTATTCTATCATTCATATGTCCTACCCAAGCATTTAACCTATGTTAATCCTGGTTTACCTTTCGCACATGATTCTGAATCAATAAGCACCGATTCCTTAATCCTGGGTTACTGTACTGAAGGCTGTCACATTTGGCAAAAGGGCTTGAGGGAATGCTAGCAAGTGAGTTTGCACATAGGTAAATGGGAGAATATTTCATCTTTGTTAGGTGTTGGTGAGCAAACATCTGCAAGACTTGCTTTTCCCTCCCATAGGACCAGGAAGGGAGCTAGCTATATGTAAACTCTGGATGCTGCATACGTACATTGTGTGAAGTCAAATGTGCTCATAACCTTTAGCTGGCTTGGAGAAGAGCTGAGCTTTCTCCCCAGTTTTTGCCTTCCAGGCAGGTGGTGTTGCCACTGCAATGTCATGTTGTCCCTTGCGGTATAATGTCGTTAGACCATTACCTGCTCTTTCTTGCCCTCCAACCAAAGGAATATGAACAAGTTCCAATCTGATAGCTGGATAGTTTTGTTCGCGTGGTGCCGAGTCCTCAGCAGGGCTTCCTGCATTAAATCCACTCATGGCACCTTTGGATCAAAGCTGGCCAGTACCCAACTGGCCTGGAGCTCAGAAGTGAGCCCGTGTTTGTCTGTAAGAGGCAGTGCAGATAAAACCCTTGTCTAATCACTGCAAATCACTGTATCTGTGAGCGGGCTTTGCACAGACATGTTAACGTCCTATATTTGTATGCCAAATTTTGGACGGAAAAGATGCAGTGTTTGTGGTTGGGTAGTAAATTTCTGTGGTGATTCTGTCCTGCCATCGTTTTGTATTATATATAATGGATATATATGTTTCATACATTTCTTTATCTGTGGAAGAGACAAGGATGATTCAAAGCTTTGAAAGTATTTTTTGGAAAAATAATGCCAGGTAACGTATATAGTATCAATTTTTATTACATATTAGTTTATCCTAACTAAAGGAGTTACGGCATTATATGCAGTAAAAAGGCAAACCCAGAATGCCAACCAGTTTTCTTTGTGGTTTTCCTATGGACAACCATTCTAGAAGTTTTGTCAGCTTTTCTAGCCTTCCCATCTACATACCAAGTTCCTACCAAAAGGCAGACGACTTATCTCAGACCATCGTATGGATGGGAATATCCAAGATTAGTTCGCAGCAGGAGATACCACTCCCCCCGAGGTCCCAGCATTGCATTTCACTGCTGTTTGGGGCCTGGCACTTAGCTGGGCTGTAGGACAGCCCAGGATTCATTCATACTACCCAAGAGCATGTTTCTCCTGTCAGTTATGTGATACATCCAGTTTACTGCTTGCAAAGCATTTGCAGCTCCAAAGCCACTGGTTGAACTGTACGGTGCTATAGTAGATGAGATATCTTCTTTCTCTTCTAAGAGATTCATGGGTTCTAGCTACGCTGCTCACATTACATTTATTTACTCGCTGTATCTCCACAGCAGTCCTCCCTGCAATGTCAGAGCACAATAGGCGCTGGATGGTTTCATTCTGTGCACTCTGAAGAGCATCACATGTGAATTTGATTACTAGCTTAACAGCTAATTCATTTCTTACTAGGTGGTGTGATAGAAGCCTTCCCACTCTCAGCAAATGTCACAAACCTTACAGTGGATATGCTGATAGAGCCAACAGGCGAGATAAAAATAGTGTCATCTGGAGACCAGCTCCATGCTGACGGTCCTTTGCGATCATCTGGCACTACCATTCCACAGTGTTCTGTTGATCCAGCAGTTCTTAATTCACTCTGCTTAAAAATTGGAGAAACCTGTAAATCTAAAGGAGTGCTTGGTTACTTCGCAGTTGATTTTGTGACTTTCATCCATCCACAGACGATGGAGCAGCAGGTGAGTGGGGCAGATACGTTACTTCACGCTGTCCCCGAGATCAAGAAATGTCTGCTTTCCTCCTTGATTCCAACAGGTATCGGGAGAAAGCTTTGCCCTTTCGAACAACCGTTATTTCTCAGCCGTGAGGCATGTGGAGGCAGGTAAAGCACATGGTTATTCTGACAGTAGCATAAAACTTAGACCTGATCTGCCAGGTGGACCTGAGGAACCTTTTTTCATCAGCCTGAAGTAACAAAGAGTAACAAACCAACAAAGACCTGTAGGGCTGCTTTCAAAGCTGAGTGATATGAAAATAATATTTTAATTCCTTCTAATGACTTTTTTTCCCCCCTAAAATAAGCGCATTCAGCATTAAGCTGGTAATTACAGACGATGTCTTATGGCTGTTTAGATTATTTTAGTTTCAAAATGTTCTGAATCTCTTGTATTTTGCTGTGTAAAAATAATTACTGGGATTATTGTACTCCTTTGAGTAAACCAGCGTCTGTAAGGATGCAGATCTGAGCTTTGAGGATGAATCTAAGGAAGAGGGGATATTGACAATCTCTTATAGCAAATAGGATGGTAGTGATGAAGAATTTGGTTTACATTGTAATGGCCAATTCAAGTAGAAAGAGGTAATGGAAAGCAGTCTTAGCTGTTATGTCTCAAGAAGTTACAGCCCTGGGTCAGGAGTTAATGTCTCTGAGCTGGTACAGAACAGCTGACTGTGGGATATCAGTTCATTGTGAATGAAAAGGAAAATATGCTCATTCAAACTACTTTTGCTCTCCATTTGGCTCTTGGTCTGAGAGGAGAATTTACTGCAAGAAAGATAGATGTGATCTCACATCTGATAAAAAATTATCCCCCAGTATCAAAATACAGACTGAGGTCACGTGACAGTGTGTATGATTAAAGATATCGCTGCAGGGATTGAAATGAACCTGCATTGCTTCCCAGATGTAGGGGCCTGGGAGCAATGAATGCAATGCATCTACATCATCTCACTCGAGGGGCAGTGACTTCTTAAAATGTGCTCGTGTGATAGCTTAAGCTGTTTATCTCTAGCATAAACGTTCCTGTGGAATTCCCTCTGTATCCTTGTCCTAACGAGTCTTCCACATGGGCTGCACAGGCTCCTGTGTGTTTTTATCGGAGCCCTTTTGGTCTGTCAAAGCTCTGAGGCTTCCTGCGTGCCTGGTATCAAGAGTAGCGCGTGAGAGCAGAGCAGTGCACGACACCATTCCAGCTCCCCTCCTACAGCCTGAGGCCACACGCTGCTTTCTGCTGCCGCGCAAATGGGTACACAGCTAGTAGTTTGCTTGCTTTAGAGTATTTAAAAATATTTTAACAGAAGATCAGCAGATCCAGGTACTGTGTGACGCATTATGAAATTCGGTTTTACGATAGTGCCTGGCAGTATATCGTACCTCCTCCAGTCCTGAGGACTTCATGCGGTGGGCACATTGACTACAGGCACAGGTTGCGCTAATGTGGGAAGAGGTGGGTGGCCTTTTGGGGAGTCTAGACTGAAGAATACAACATTTTAAATAATTCTTTTCTAAGGTTAACACCTGGAATTACCTAGAAAGGAAAATGTCGCTAGGAAGCCAGTGCAGTTTTGGAGTGCTGGAGCACTGTGTGACTTACATCAGGCATAACTGAGCAGAATGGAAGGGACTAAATAAACGTTTTCTCGTGGAATCCTGCCCAGGAGAGTCTTTTGTGTGGATGAGTAATGGGGTCTTTTCAAAAGGTAAAATCGGAACCACTCAAATGACCCTAGTCCTCCCTGCCAGAGTTTACAAGCCTATCAGCAAAACCTCATAGTCAGCTCTATCAGAACTTTTGACAACATAAAAAGTAATATAATAAATCAAGACAGCCGGAGGGTATTGACTCCAGAATCTGCTGCTGCCTACGATGGATGGCAGGGCAGCAGAGGAGGGGTGGCCACTGTCCCTTATAACGCATACCTGAACTTTCGGATCTTATAAGTGATGGAGGATATTGTCCCAACAGGCACTGCCTTCAGTGCCGAGGAACAAATAGGTAAGAGAATGGATTTAAAGAAGCAATTTAATCCCTGGCGTGAATGTTGATGATCAGCCTTGATCATAGTTTGTAACAAAGTATTAATCTTGCTTGTTTCTATGCTAGAGGAATCTGGCATTTGTTTTATTGATAAGGTCAGATTTCTTTGTCACAATGTAATCTACTAAATTCTTTCACCAGTCAGACGCTGTAAAAACCAACGGAAGGGCGTTATTGAATATTGTATTCTGTTTAAAAATAAAAACATTTTCAGGAGCTGAAAACCAGCAAAGGCAGGCTTCCCATAGATTTGTGCCTTGAAGTTAAGTTCCCACGTGTTCTCCAGATGAACTAACGCTGCAGCCTTTCCCGTTGTAAGGTCACTAGTAAGGTCTCTCTTCTCTATCCACTTACTTCTTTTAGGAGTCTCACGGGAGTTTAATATATTTGACAATTTTACCTTCTTCCAAATTTAGCTGATATTGGCCAATAGGATTGAATGTTATGAAAGGCATACAAACCTAAAGCATAATGCCAGACTAAAATAAAACAAAATGAAGTAAAATCTGGGTGAAGAGACTGAGCGTTCAGCGTTCTGGTAGTGGCCTTGTGTTTGAAGACTAAAGAAAATGAGATAATTTTTAAAGAACATAAAATCTTTCTTGTTAGTGATGAATAGTATTGTTGAGCTTACTGGGTACAACAATACAAATTCAAAATTAGCATATGGATACAGATGCTAATCCAAGATCTGAGCATCAAGTCTCAATTATTTCTTGTGTTTCCAATGCATCTCCTTGGTTTTCGCCCTTTCGGCATTGTTTTCTTCTACAATCTTCAATTAGGACCCTCACCGGTTAAGAAGCGTTTAACTGTAGAAGGGAACATGTCCGTATTTAATGGGGTAGGCTGTGTAGTAGGGCTGGACTCTCAGAAGACGGTGTGGCTGTACGCACGCAAATCCATTTGGGTGTCTTTCTCCTAGGCGTCTGAAAATCACAGCTTGTATGGCGCGACAAAAGGCTTTAAACACGGGGCTTGCATTTAAAACCAAAAAGTTAGCATATGGTATCTATTGGCAAAAGCTGGCTCCTTGGCAGTGCTATGATAATTATATTCCATTTTAAGCTCAGAGAAGGCTTAAAATCGGGCTTTTGGTAACCGGTACCACTGTAGGGTGACTGTGCTAAACCAGAGCATCGGAATAATGTTAGCTTTGAAATACAGATCACAGTTACATTTGACTCCCAAAATGTATTTACACAGGCATTGTCATTAGAACTGCGGATAAGCCATATTGGACAACTTCCATGTAAAGTTGCTTTAAAGAGATTAAGGGATGACATTCTCACCCACTGAAGTCAATGGGAGTTTTGCCAATTGCTTCACTCAAGCCAGGAGTTCACCGAAAGGCAGAAACGCTTCCTAGATTATTAAGGTTGTGACACTTCCTGGCACGAACAAGGACATATTAAACCAGTCAGTGTTTCTTGTGGTCTCTCGTTATTCCTGTCTGTTCTGTCTTGGTTTTCTTCCCTTGCTTCCAATTGCTTCTACCTTAATATTTCCTACGTTTGTCAGCATCTACCACAACTTTAACATTATTTAAGCACAGGTTTTTAAATTTAACTAGATGTAGAGGCAATTAATGATGCCATCTGTCTTGTGAGAGAGAGATTACACAAAAGATTGTGCTCCTGAAAGTGCTATTTTTTTGGCAAACAAGAAATCCTATTAGACTCTCAGAACATTTGCTCACTAATTTCAGAAATGCCCACTTAAATGCAGTAGCTGAAAGGCTCAGATACATTTCCTGGAAGTACAGTATACTTAGGCATCCTTTCAAAGTTATATTTTACAGAAAATATCAACCGATACATGATATTTTCAGTAACACTAAAAATTAAATATATCATTGAACATCTGTTACCAATACAGTCTGAGTATTTAAATACTCAAAAATCCCTGAAACCTTCATAAAGTTACATGCTACATAAATACAACTCTTTAAGAAATGTGAAGGGCCAAAGAAGTGAAAACATATTTCCGCCTTTGCGGACTGAGCAGCTGTATGCTGCAATACGTGTCTTCACACGTACCTCCCTTGTGCACTCGTGCGAAGGGGACTTCAGAGCAGAGGAAAGACATGCGTGTACTTTGAGCTTCAGGCTCTTCATCTGAAAGCCTTTAAAAATCTGTCTGTCATAACCATAAAATTAATTTTGACATGAACAATGGGGTATTGCTTATATTTTTAAAGATTACTACTCTTAGCGAGTATTTTCCTTCAACGTGCTTTTGTCACGTTGCCGTGGTCCTTTGGAGCACTAGTAGCAAAGAGACTGCGTGATGGATAAGGAAAAACGCACGTCCGTCAGACACACGAGTCAGTGGGAAGCCAGAGTGAATGTAGAAATGAGAAAGTAATCTCTGTTTGGGTCACTGTAGAGCTTTGTGCCCATCACAGACACGGCAGTAGCTTTGCTCTCTTGCAGTTCTTGCAGTCTATACTGACCAAAAGGTGACAAGAGGGATGCTGTCCTCAGGCCCAGAGGAGCTGGGTGATGCTGTAACCTTTCAGATATAAGAGACACTGCCTCATATTTCCACTGGGTTTTCCACGTGCTTCTAGTTGGTACCCAAGTCTCTCCCAGCTCCCTTTCCCTCATCCTCACAAGGGAGCTTTTCAGTCTGTCACTGCATCTGCAGTCCTACTGCTTCTACATACAGCAAGCAACTCGGAGACATCTACAGATCGTACTGTCCTCCATCTACATAAAGCTCTTCCTTAAATTATGGTAGAACTGGAGAAGGTTGCGGTTTACAACCAACAGCATTGACGGCAGTGCCTGTAGGAGGACCTAACTCCTGTCTGATCGTCTTCGCACTTGTCTGTCCTGCGGTCTGCTGCACATTGTGCTTCATTTCTGGCATTTGATCATTTATTTTGTGTTTAACACTGAGGCTAAGATTGGAGTCGCAGTGCTGGGTTCGCTGAGGAAGGTGGCAAGGCAGAGCCTACCGCTGACTGCATCGCTCTCTGCACTGCCCACCCCTGAGCACGGCGCAGGTACCCGTGGGATTATGCATCGGCTGTCACAAGCTGCCTGGCTGCAAGCACCCCGGCAGGGATCTGAGGGGCAGAGAAAGCTGGGGTCTTGACACAATTCTCTGTTTGCTTCGGGAATCTGTTCCTGTCTTGGTTATAAGCATCTGTGATTTGTTCCTGAGGGCAAGGGAGATGGAGATGGAGATATGTTGTTTTCACTGTCTTGGGGGGAAAAGCGGAGGAGAAAAAGTAGGTGCACGACTTGGACTGAATCGCTTCCAATTCCCGCTCTGTTTTCCAAGACTGATCTGTAAGAGCAAGGCCTTGACCCTTCGAAGTGAAGTCTGGCACAGTATTGACTGAACGCTGCTCAGATCCCAACTTGCCAAGGAGCTGCACCTAAATAAGTCCATTTAATTGAGTGGGACTGCTTGAATGCATAAACTTACTTACACCCATAGATTTGTGGACAGATCATTTGGAGAAGCGGGGTTATAAGTCACCTTTTTCATCGGTCTGATGGCTTACACAGCCCCCTACCTCTTGCAGCAACAGTGAGGGAACACTGGATTAAGTTCCGTTTGGGTGCAGAGGAAAAGATGAGGCAAAACATACCAAAAGGAGAACTATCGAGCTGGGAAGGTTTAGGTGGGTATTCTCCCTCTGTTCCAGTCCAGTGGCTTAAAAAGACCCTGAGGAGGACGGCTTCAGGGCTGCCAGCCAGTGTTGGCCATGCAGGCAGGCCTGGGGTTAGGAAAAGCGGAGTCCAGGTCTCTGAAGCCCATCTGGCATTGCAGTTAATGCTCTGAGGGGTGCTTTCAGTGGGATGCGTTCTTCTGTATTCACATATGCGTCTTACGATTTCTGCAGAGAGAATGTAGCATTTTCTATGTGTTATTTTCAAACAAGAGCCGCACAGTGTTTTCATTAACCGTCTTCCAGTCTTATATTCAGCAGGACAGGGGTTCGGGCCAGCTCTAGGGCCCTAAAATTTAAGTTTTCGGGCCAACACCAGACCATCCCAGCAGCTGCCACGAGGTGGCAGCCGGATAAGATCCTGTCCGCGATCGCCGCTGAAATAATCAACTCCATTGCGAATTTTAAAAGTCATAAAAGAAGCTCTCTTTTCAACGCCCAAGTTGCATTAATGTTTTACTAATTGACATTTTTACAGTGTCACTCAACCACTTCCTTCAAAATAGGAGGTGTGCTCTTTACAATAACGCAGATATCAATACTAGATGCAGATAAAACAGTTAAACTGGAGAAAGAAAAGCTATCATTTAGTAACTCTTTAAGAATTTATGTTTCCTTCCTTTCTCAAGTTTACGTTTTAAAGCTGAAGCATTTTTATGGCAGTTGTAAAGAATTACACTATAATTGTGACTTTACTCACTTGAGATGTCTTTACTGTGAAGCGCAGGCTCTTAAGCTGTGCGTGCTGAAGGAGAGCGTCTCCTGGCAGCACTTGGCAGCCTGTGTAAAAGGCAGCAATTCCAGACTTCGTCGTATTTCCTTGGACAAAGCAGCCAGTAAGTCTTGCAGGATGTATTGCCAACTATTTTTTTTTTTTCCAGTGGTGGGATTCTGGAAAGTCCTAATCTGTGCTTTGCTTAGCTTAATTGAAAACCACTCATAAGACTATCTAAAATCTTAACTACTGCCTCTACTTTTTTTTTAAAAAAACATAAGTCATAATACAAACGCAGATCTGATTATCTTTGAGCTTTCATTTGTTGTTTGAAAAACAAATATCAGTTCTAGCCTTCACAAGTGAGCTCTGTTCCACTTTAATTTCTGAGCACGTAAGTGTCCTGAAAGTCCCAAAATCTCAAGTTAAAGCTCCTTACGTTATGTGAATTTCCCATGCAATCCTATCAGGATGTGATCCCTACGATGGTAAATACCTACGACTGCATACATGCCCTTATTGTATATCCTCAGGAAATGAGGACGGACGCAAGTAATAGATATTTGTTAATCTGTATGACTATATCATTCTTTATCTTTACTTAAACTTGACCTTTGCACCAGCCTTCTTCTAACAGCTCCTGATTTACTGGAAGAGATGATAATTCACCTGGTTATTAACTGTCTGACCTCCACAGACATTGCTTTATAGGCTATGGAAATATACTCATAAAATAAAATTTAAAAAAAAAAAAATTAAAAAAAACCCCAGAAAACACCACAGCTCACATTTTCAAGGCATTCTAGAAGCTTGTGACACCCACTTTATATTACTTTGAAGGAAAACCTGTGGCAATCCAATTGATGTTACTAGAGAGCTGAAGCTCAATGAACTTTCTAGCCTGCTAAGAGAGGAACAGCCCAACCCAATAAGCAGGTCTGATGTTGCGTTTGCTCTGCCTGTGCTTGGAGCTCTGTGGAGCTGTTAGACTGTTTTGAAGATTACGTGCCACAAAGGTGGAGTTGGGTTGATGTTTCTAAGAAATGTTTTCATTCGTTTGGGTTTGTGTTTTTTTTAATAGACTGCAGGAACAGCTACTATTCTATGTCCTGAGACAAAGTGAAAAGCCTTTAATTGATTTCAGTAGGCTCACACTTCTGCGTGTAGGGTTTTTTCAGCTAAAGTCTGCCACAGATAGAAATGTCACATCCTGCTTGTTTTACAGCGCTGATACTCCTCCCTTCGAAATGGAAACCTTGCTGGAAAGCGGTGTTCCTGGCTCCGCTGTAACACTAGGCATTGCTGGAAACTATATCAAGATCTGTTCTTCACTGCTTTTACCTGGTGCTGTATACTTTTTCTTTAGAGCTCACGTAGTGCCACTCTTTCCTTTTCCCCCCTGACTTCTGCATCGGTTTTAACTGCTTCTACATTTCACAGTTTTCAAAGGCATTAATAGCGGGAGTCTGCCTGAGCTCCTTCTAGTTATGAGTGGTAACGTCAAGAATGATGAGTGCCCTTTTATGTGCCATATACAATCTGGTATATGCGCATATGTGGGAGAAGCCTTCAATCCAATCCCAGCAACAGTGGGGAGCAGTGCTGGAGGTCTGTAAATGGCACTGCCTCCTCCTCGCATGGTGCTCTGTGCCTCTGAGCTGCTGGAGGAGCCGTCTGCGGAATCAGCTCTGCTGCGAAAGTCTCCGTCATCCTTCAAGGAGGCTATTCTTTCAGGTGAAGCGTTGTGTCTCCATTTGGGGTGACTGGTGCCACCTTTGTTAATGCTGCTTTCTTCTCCATCGTACCCTCTTTTCTGTGCCTACCTCTCTGCTCGCATGCTGCACGATGCTTCATTAAGGCTGGCCGGCAGCATCAGGACTACAGACTAGAAGGAGCAGCCAAGCTGAGAGCTTCCTGTGCTCTGACATCTTAATGTGGCAAAAGAAGCAGAAGAGAGCAATAGGTATGTCTCAATTATATTGCCCAAATTGGTCACGTACACGCGATGCGTAGCTCTTCTTGCTCTAACGTTAGATGTTTTTCTCAGTTCACGCTCTCCATATCTGCTGCCGACGGCAGCCCTAGCCGTACTGGTTTAGCTTAGTGCTCTGCATGCCAAAGAGCACTTTCAAAGCAGTGGAAATATATGATCTTAGTATGAGCCTGGTAACATCTTCACAGAAAATGAGAAGTCCTCAACTATGGAGTCCACCTAATTAGAATTCTTTAGACACAGATATAAAGGATTCTGGTGCTCTTTTCTTTGTTTATTACAATTAATTTTAGGTCATTACACTCAAGGGACACCTGCTAACTGCAATATGGTCAGCATGTGCTTAGGATGATATAACAAGCAATCCCTTTCCATTTGGGGATATATATCGATATATCGTTGGTGAAAGGTGCCAGACTGATAGAGCCAGCTGCTTACTTCCAGAGTAAGAGCACTATAAGCAGCTGCATAGCTATTGTCTTCACACAGCTCCACCAGCCAGGCTCAGGTCCGCCGAACTTCCGTCCTTGCTCAAAACTACCAAAAATGTTGCCTATTGCCTGATTGCTATAATTTCCCAAAGAGGACTCGTGACCTTCAGGAACTGGAATGGGACGTAGAAATTGTTCCATTGAAGAATTCAGTCAACTAGTTACTAATGATCTGGCCTGCATTTGAACTAATAAAATGGGAAGAAATTATCCATGAAAACAAAGTTAGAACCATTGCCCAGGCCCTGTGTCTTTCCCGTTTCTGTAGCAGTACAAAGGGGATTTAAAGGGCACTTCTGGATTTCCATGGCAAAAGGGAATCCCCTGCTAGGATAAAGCTGGACTCTTATGCCATCTCATCCTTCTTCCTTTCTCCCCACATTAGGGGTGTTCTGGGACACATCCAGGGCAGAAAGGGACGTGGCCACAATATAGTGTTCTCTGACAATCCTGAGCCAGGAAAAGAATCCTTGGGGGTGATCCCAGCTGGCACGCAGTGATGACCATTTGGCTGCTCTAACTTCCAGTAGGGGTGGTTCAGCCTCAGGCTCAGGCCCAGAATGAAAGGAGGTGGACAGGTGGCTTCCAGCCATGTTTGCCTTCCTCCCCCTTGTGCTTGTGGAGATCTACGCCCTGTATTTAAAAAAGCAAAAAATACGATGACTTTACCTATGTAGAATGTAACTGTGACTGAAGCTTCAGTAGGTGTTTAGAGCTCTCCTTCCGTACAACGTTAAAGAGTAACAGGCAGGGGAGGGGATGGACACCTTCCTTCATTACACGGTAGGGCCATCAATCCACCCTCTTGATCTGAGCCCTTAGTTTTGTAGGCAATGGTATGAGGGTAGTCGCTCTGAGATGATGAAGCCATGTCTGAAACTAGTTGACACACTCTGAAAGTAAATAGAAACTCCTTATAAACTAGCATTTGGTCAGTCTCATGATTTCCAGCACGAAACTTGCCCTGCTAAAAGCTTCTTCTCCTCTTCCCCGTGTTGTAGCCCCTTCCTTGGGCAGAGATGAGGCTGGAGCCATCGCCTGGTGCAGGGGGATCCAGGAGTGCTTCCATGCCTTACCAGAGCAGTGACTGGGGACGTGCCAGCGGGGCGTTAGAGCCAGAGTTGGCATGCTGGGTTTTTGTTCAGGTTATGTAAAATATATCACGCAAGTAATTAATGGGTCTCTTCTCTGCATCTGAAATTAAAATGATGTCGCTTGCACGTACTCTAATTTTAGTTACTGACAAGGGATTTGTTGAGTAACTCTTGCAAAACATGTGCTGTCCCACACTTGGTACGGTTTGTCTGCGTCTCTACCAGGGTGTAATGAATTTGGCTTGCGCTAATGGCTGTTTATGTTTGCCAGGCTGCATTTTTAATGCTTTACCTGCTCTTAAATGCTCAACCCATTCTCTACCCATTGCCAGAACACAGCCCTTGCACTTACCCTGATGCACTATGGCCACAGTGATGTTAACTTCTGCTGATTTTCCATCTTGGCCATTTTATGGTCCGCCTTCAGTCAAACTTGCCTCCTGCCCCTCTGTGCATCAACAAAGCTCCCCGATAGTGCTGGTGCAGACTTTGAGGTTAGAGCAATGCAGGTATAATATCAGAGTCTGGATTAAGAGCAACCAGTTCACTTTGAGCTAGTGACCAGTCCTTGGATATCCAAGATTTTCATCAGTCCCTGGTCCCCCCGTGTAGCCCTGTCATCTCTTTCTGGGGGCAAAGCGTTAACTGAGAATCTAAAATCCAACTCAAACAAGGTTCAAGACACATTGGCTGTTACTGATTTGTTGATAATATTTATGGAAATTAATGTAATGCTTCTACAGTATGTATAGTTTATAATTACTATTCAGCTCATTGAAAAGGTTAGGACATACCGGAAAAGTACAAATTGATATGAAAGTTCCTTCCTGTCTTGCAGAAGTGATGATAAAGAATAAATTATTGAAGAAAATTAAGCATTATAATTGGGGAATATTCCCCTATTACTAAGTAAAGCCAGCCATTAGCATCCGATTTGCATTCTATACCATGCAGCAGGAAATATTTAAGTTGACAAATAGGATATTTAATACAGCAACAGATACTTGGCAGTTAGATATTAACAACTGTTACTGATGTGATTTATTCACCATTATAAAAAGGGCATTACTATGTGCATATGATTCAGAAATTAACTCCAGTTTACCAAGAGGCCTTGACTGCCTGACCTCTTAATATCCTTATAATGACGCCATTTACCATTCAAAGGCTTATTCAAGTCATTCACTGCTAGATTTGTTTTAAAGGGGTCCACTGTAGGGCAGATTTTTGCGTGCGTTAACATTTCTCATTGGCGTAGTAGGCACAAGCATTTTGTAAATGGGAAAAACTCATGGGTAAAACCGTGCTCAGGTTCTTGGGGACGGAGGAGCCTCGCAGAAGCAATCCATGGTACTTCCTTCCGCTACACCCTCGGCGTGGACTGGTCTCACAAATCCTGTCTGACTTTTACATGCTTTAATGCTTGGAAATCTTCTTGAGGTTTATACGCAGCTTTTATCATTTTTGCAAGTATGTCCTGCACATGGGTGAGGTGGGCTTCCCTTCTGCCCGCCTGTGGGATGTGTTCCACTGGCAGCCCTATGATCTTATGGTCTGATTTCCTGTGTAGTTATGCGGGTAGAAAGCTGAATTAGCACCACAAAACAGTGGCGTGAGTGGAAGCAGAACCATGCCGCAAGGCGTCTGGTTTTCTACATGCCGAAGGATCTGCTGTTTGGTAAGGCCACGTACGGCAATGGGAACGGGCTTTGCTCAACCCCTGTGATGACCGATACGTATTCTTACACACGGATTCCAGGCTTCCCTACCCCTTTTATTACTCAGTTTAGCTTTGCCTTCTGGAACTTCCCTTTTTCTATCTCAAAATACCTATTTGTAACTCCAGGTTGACTTTCTTTGACCTTAATTATTCTTCAGCTGAAAAATCCAGGTGTGCTATTTAGTATTTAGATAATTACCTATTTAATGTGCTACAGGCTTTACAGCTGTTGAGCTCATCTATCGACTTTTTCTCATTGTTGCTAAAATCTTGGTAGTAGAGGTCACTGTTTTGTCCTTAGCCTTTCGGTGTTCTCTCAAAAGTTACTTTTGAAGTTACGTAAGAATTCCCATTGTTCCCGCTTGGAAGTGGTTTATCGCTGCCAATGATGCGCCAACACAAGGAAACCGTAAGTACATGCATGGAAAGAAAGGCATAAATGTTCCTCTACACGACTGCGGAGTTTCACCCTTCTTGTTCTCTTTATTTTTTTTTTATTTTAATGCACCTGTTTGTGTTTTGATTAGGTATGGGCAACAGACCTTGACCTTTGCTATAGTGACCAGCTGGCCTTGACTCAGCTCATGTTGTACGTGACAGATGGAAATCTGGATTGTCGCTCTAGCCGCTTGGAAGTATCTCTTGGTTCAAATAAAATGAAAAGCCAACGTATTCAGCATGAGGAGACAAAAACTGTAAGCGGGGATTTGTTTACAAATAAAAGTATTACTGTAAACTACCGAAAAGTTAAAATCTGTCCCAGATCGCTGTTCTAGAGGAGCTGAATCTGCTCCTGTCAGATTTTAAACTGCTACTTTTAGATTTTACAAGGTTAATAAAGTAAACGGGATGCCATCACATTAGAAATTAAAGGAAAGGTTCTGGATGCTTATACTCAGGTTCTGGTACCTGATTGTTCATCCTTTGTTCACAGTAATAGTGATTTGTGGTAGTTTTCAGGTAGTTTCAGGTAGAAAATATTTCAGGTAGTTTTTGAGTTGTAAAAAATGTGGTAATTTGTATGTTGCAAGAAAAAGGAAGGAGGCAAAAGCACTGCCCTGACTGACTGTAGGAGTAACTTCCAAGCAGTCAAGAAGAAAGCGGAGCCTTCAGCTCATGAGCTCTGATTTGGCATCAGAAGTTAGAGCACTGAAGTTCTACCCAAGCTTTGTGCTTTCATGCACAAAACCGAGGGTAAAACAATCAGGGCTGCATCTGCAGAAGGATCTGGACACCTAAATCTCTCCCAGCTCTCCCTTGAGTTAAACCTAAATGTTGGTTCTCAGAACCTTCACTCAGTTCTCCATCCATCTAACTGTTCAATATTAATTATTCAGTATTAATTATGGTCACAGTCATTTGAACAGGAAGAAAAACTCCTAGCACCCTACCCGAGGTGAGTTCCCTAAGCAGGAATACGCAGCCATACTCCTCCCTCCTGCTTGCTCTCTCTGGACCAGAGGTACAAAGCCCAAGGGGGAGAAGCACCGGCCTGCAATGCCAAGCAAGATCCCTGAGCCCTGAATTGCCCCCCTCAATCTGTCTGGTTTCTATTGCCAGGTCCGATTCAGCCGCACACGGTGTCAGGTGCTGTGAATTCACGTGTGCTCGGCTCTCAGTGGGTGCTGCACACAAAGCGGAGGTGGTCGGAATTGTAGGTTTAGGTAGGGAAATGATGAGTGCTGTGGCACTTGCTTCTTGTGGACCTCTCTGAAGACTCCTGTGGCCATAATAGTGCCTCCCAGGGATGTCATTTTAAATAAGATGGTATCTGTGTATTGCTTTGATATCCCTATAAACACACTGTCACAGAAGCACGGTTAACATATGACTTGCTTATTATGCTGATTTGTTAAATTCGATCAGTCTTGGTGCAGGACTCGATAAGGCTCTGAACCCTGAGACTGTCCCTCTAAACAGGGAAGAAAGGCCTTTAGAAAGTCAGAGGATAAGAAATGTATCTATAAGTACATGTATATATACATCTATAGACATAGAGCAGATGCCATTTTACACATTTTGACAGAAGACTCACAACTCCCTTTTCTTCATGCATAGAGGAGGAATGTAGCACCATTCCAAAAATGTCACGGAGCTGTAATTTAGAGGTTAATGAGCTCTTGATCTATTGTTCTTGTCAAGCAACCACTTTTAGTTGGAGAGAAGTCAATGAGGTATGATTAGTCCCAGCAGAACAAGTTTTAGAAATGAAAAGTAATCAAGTAGCAACTTTTTTTTTCATTAAAATTCTGTCAGAATTAACACAAATGGTCACTATATCCTTTATTTTTCTTCTTTCTGTATTTCTGAGGTTTTTATCTCTTTAAGAGTTAACGACAAAAATGCACTCTCTCTGGAAAGTATCTTCAGAAAAAGAAACAAACAAACCAAGAGACAAATGCTTTTACAGCACATGATCTGTAATGAATGATTAAGTAAAACACTTTGTGTAAAATTATGATGTTAATAATGATTCTGTCCCTTTTAATTTATTATATATTCTCAATCCTGGTAGGTTTGATTTTGATAAAATGGAGCAGCAACTGAGTTTGTGTGATGATTTTATTTTTAGAAATCCTTCTTTGAAAGAACAAATTTCCTAGATACTGCTGCTACTGTAATTATGTACAAAACCAATCACTCATTATAGTTAGGATACATTATCTTCTAGACAGATGAGGCTAAATAAGCAACACATTAATAATTCATACTGCAGTTCATTATGCATGTGTATGCATGCTTTGTAGCTGAAATAAGCACCTCATCAACCTGATGCCAACCCTTAAACAATAGTTCTGTGTTATTGCAGCCACATTCAAGTTTACGCTTGTTAAACTGCTACTTGGATTATTTTATCAAGCATTCATTTATTTGTGGTCCCCTACTGCAGAGAACAGATTTTGGAAGCTCCTTTTTTAAGTTAATGACTTGAGCAATGGGTGTTATTAATTCTCAGAATATTATAAACATGATTAATTTTCAGGCAGAGATGTATTATATGAGGATTTCAACTACGTCAGCTTAAATGAGTCCATGTCAAAACAAGTATCATTTTAGAAAAAATACAGTAAATTACATGCTTCAACGTGCAGTATCCCCACTCTGAAGGAACAGTCCAGTATTAAAAATGACATCACAGGAAAGCCTTGGTTTAGGAGAATGGCTCTGTTCAGTTCTACTCAATGCAACATCTCTATTCTTTTGTCCCAAGCACTGGGAACAGCTTAAACTCAAATGCAGTACCGATTCTGCTCCACAGTATGAACCCCACTGGTATCAGTTTTGTGGCTTCTTGGAGTCACTCAAAGACTTGCGGGAAAAATTATGCACACTAATGCTGTAGCAGAACACTCTGTCTTGGAGAAACCCAATTTCAGAAATTCCTGATGATCCGCTTTGGAATTTCTG
This sequence comes from Ciconia boyciana, assembly GCF_034638445.1. NCBI lineage: Eukaryota > Metazoa > Chordata > Aves > Ciconiiformes > Ciconiidae > Ciconia > Ciconia boyciana. Next base: position 2,212,479 of record NC_132941.1, on the reverse strand, counting down.
CTGTCGAGAAGAGCTGACTCTAGAACAACATATGTTACCACAAGGCAGAATGGATTCAGAGGATCCACTCAGAATGATTTCACAGGGCTCAGTTACCAATGAAGCCGTGAAAATATCAAAATGTGGCTCATAAAGAGTGATTCTGTAGACCTGATCTATAATATAAGGTTTTGCGTACAGCATGAGGTGAGGATTTAATGTTGCTGCATGGAAATGTCTATGTTCAGTAGACATTGTGATGAACAGGAATTCCTCCAAACAGAGTCCTACTGCACACTTACATGAGTTAACTGAGAAAAAGCCATTGAAATAGTAAATTGTTGGCTTCTGATATAAACCAGTATGAAAATAAAGAATCCGGTGTTGTTTTCCCTAGCCTTCTCCAATAAGCAACCGGTGTGCAGTAGCAAGCAGTCAACTGAGGCACTCCAGCCTTTCTGTAATCTGCTATAATGTTCTCCTCCAGATGTGTAAAGCTCATGGTGTTGGATTTGACCTCCAGGTATGAACGGGAAAGACTAGAAAACGTGATATTCACTCTGCATAATTTCTGTATGTAAATTCTAATATGGTGAAACCACTTAGCACAATGTAAACTTTAAGTGTCCTGTTTAGCATAATACAATGTTTAAGTGTTCTGTTAAGGAGAGAGCAAGGTGTTGCTCTACAGTTTTGCTGAAGAGGACTTGGTATACGTCAGAATTGATTTTATTTTAAATTGTTTTCATGATGCTAATTAATGAACTCTGAATTGCATAAAGGTCTTCAGTAGTTCCTGTAAAAATTAGTCTAATATTGTTAACACTTACCTTTAGCTGGGGTGTAAGTCTTGAAGAACTACAGTTCTGAGATATCTGATTTGGCTCAAGACTGGAAGCAGTGAAGGATGAAGAGTACTACAACATGTTTGTGTTACACAATAGGGAGTGAGACAGTCTCTTTCTCAGAGACTACGGAGAGAACGCTGTCCCGGCGGGTTTGTTCACACGGCTCTGTGGGCAAAAAGGATTACAGCCGTCAGCCAGGAGCTGTGCTTGGGTTCAGGACCATGCTAGCACTGAGCTTTCATGAGCACTTGGCCATCATATAGCCCTTTCACACACCTCCATACCTGTAAGAGAAGACACACCTTCAGAGGCCAAGAGGCCGGGTGATAATGGAGAAGAGAAAGAGGAAGGAAGACATGAAAATGCAGGCTTTGCTAGGAAAGGAAGTGCTTAAGGCGTATGAACAAAATTGTGTAAGAATTAAATGTAAAGGAGTTTAGATGTTACACGAGACAAGAACAGATAGATTTCAGATGCTAGGGCACAGGGCTTCACTGGGAAATGCAAAGTTTTACATGTTTTCTCAGCATAAACCGTCCCCAGGGATAGCACCTCTTCATGAGACCTCTCGCAGTGACAAGTGGTAACTGTCGCTTAGCACATCTAAAAATCAAACTCTGAGTTTTGCTGCTGACCAAACTGTCGCCAGTGTCAGGCCCATGATGAACCAGAGCAGAAGGTTAATGAAAGTCCATGTCCCGTGTATAGCTGAGGTGAAAAATAAACTTGAAGGAGAGGAAAACCTAAGCATATTTTCCCTGTCTTTCAATTTAAGTGTGTGTAAGGCTTTTAGGGGTTAACCTGCCTCTTGGTAAAAGTAACTGTGTAAGGAGATAATTTTTAAAGTACTTATGACCATCTCTTCCTACTTGGAACAAAAATATTTGCTATTGAATAGACTCCGCCATATGTGTTCTACTTACATAAAGTTAATATATTGTATTCTCTACAATAAGTTAGAGCAATAATCTTTTACACTGAGCAATAATCCATTACACACAATTCAAAACTAGCCTTTCTTAGGTACGGTTATGTACTTGCTCTCCATGTTTAATACATTTATTACAATTATCACTATTTTAGGAATAATTAAAGCAATATTGTCTTTTTATTAAACAGGAAAAACAGGGAACAGTTTTTATATTGTACGAAGATCAGAAGCGATACAGATTGGGAATGATGTAAGTATACGCTGTCGGTTCCATAGTCTGATAAACAGCTGGGAACAGGCTTGGGCTGAAGAGCAGACACCACAGCGTGTCTCAAGTTCGCTCTGCTGTTCAAAAACATAAGACTGTCCTTCCAAAAAGTTTTAGGGAGGCTTTTGGTAATAAAAGCATTTGGTAATAAAATAAGAAAAGTACAGGAATCTGCTTAGATCAAAGCCTGACTGCATCGCAGACTGAAGACCTACTGCAATTAGCTTTACAAGAGCTAGATTCACTGTCAATAGCAATCTAGCTGTGAGAGCACACGCTTACTTTTACAGGCAACATTATTAAAAACCTAACTGTACGTGATGTAGAGAAGGCTGAAGTTTAGTGCCTTTTTATATTGTTCTTCACAAAGCGATCAACAGCAGTCAGGCAAGAGCGGATCTGAGAGTTTAGTAATTCTTTAGATGTCTGAACATCTCCTAAGAAGTCTAAGAAAGCATAATCTGCACAAATCTACTATACACTGATTGAAAACCTCTCCTCAGAGAGAATTTACGTAAAGTTTACTGCGAAAATAGGAAACAATGAGTGAGGGGCCGAAATGGTCTGTTCTCAGTCTGTTCTGTATTTCTTTGATGCTGGAGCTATTTCATTAATGACCTGGATAAGACGACAGCTTCCTCGAGTGCTGGATGTCACTGCAAGTATTTTGGAGGGCAGGAATAGAACTCAAAATGATCTTGACAAATTGAAGAAACAATATGAAAAATAGAATTACATTCAGCTGGAACCAGGGGCAAAAATTACCCTTAGGTAGCAGTAATGAATATGAGGAACACCTAGCTTTGCAGAAAAGGATCTGTGAGTTACAGTGGCTTACAAACTGCCTGCAAGTCACAATGTCATGATCTTATGGAAAAAGGTAAACAATATAACCTGGGAGGCACTGGAAGTAATCGTTCCGTTCTACTCAGAGGGAGGCGACGAAAATGTTGAGAGTTCTAGAAAGCGTGACTTACAAGGCAAGACTAAAGGGGGCAGGGGGGAGGCAGAAGTAAGATCTGCTGACAATCTTCAAGCACATAAAAAGCCACTGTGGGAAGGAAAAATCTGATTTCCATGTCTTTGGTAGGAGGACAAGAAGAAATGAACTTAACTTGCAGCAAGAAAGATTCATGTTTAGCATAAGAAAAATTTCTGATAGTAAGGGAAGTGAAGAACTAATTAGATTGTTTGGTGCGGTCGTCATTGACAGTGTTTAGTAACAGATTAGGCAAACCTCTGTCAGGATGATGTAAGTAGCATTGATCCTGCCCTAGCACAGGGAATGGACTAAATGAATCCTAAAGATTGTTTCTAGGGCTATGATTCTTTCAGCCTGTACTCAGCTCCTTGTGGAGAAGGCTGTGGGTAGTATACAAGCGAGTCAGATTTGTTGAAAGCTTAGATATTCTTATACTATACTGCACTCACCTGCAGTCACAACGTAGGCACCTTCCATGATTGAGCTGTAAGACAAATTTGAAAGAAAATCACTAAACAGGAGCCATTTTAAAAGTGATTTAGGCATCTGAAAGTGTTCCATACGCCACTAACCTCTCCTAACAGCCCACTGATGCTGAAAGGTAAGATCTTTCCTTCCCTGCCCGCAGCTGCGGAGTCCTCCTCCCTCCTGACCCTCCTTCTGCCATGTCTCTGGTACTTTTACACCAGCTCAATAACGCAGCAGAAAGCTTTCTTTTATTGGATCATTTTTCTGTTAGGCTAAGATAGAATCAGTCCATAGAGGGGTATATAGCGAGCATGAGAGTTGTGTGATAGGTGGGGAGGAACTGAAGAGAGGAGACGGACCTGCCCTTTGCAGAGTCGGGGAACTGTTGGATTGCCTTGTCCCTGTTGGTGTGATTTAATTTTGTTAGCCACGTACCTCGGAAAGTGGAGTCCTTATGTTAGAGATCCCGCATCCTACCTACATTCTTCTTGCTAACTCCTTTGAAACGATACATCAGTAGTTGCTCCCCTGGTAAGAAACATAACAACAGCTCTTGGATCATCAGCTTGAATTGGCAGTTATTAATATATTACCAGAATACTCTCAAATATATTTGCCATACATTCTGATCCCAGATTTGTCTTCCATCAGATTTTCAATGCAATTTCATTATCTTAATTCGTAAATATTTTCAAGAATATAACAGTTTGAGCTTATAAAATCACTGAAATACGTGTGTGAATTATCATCCATTTTACTACATTGGAGATCTATTGTCAGTTCCAGTCAGTAAATGAGGTACATTATCCCTCAGCATAATATCCTGTTCCATAAGATCGCATGCGTTGAGAGTGTCTGTATGTACCACTGAGAAACCGAAGCCTCAAAAGCTTAGATTGTTGTAAATCTAAGAAATGCTGTGGAAATTTCTCCTTCAGAGGTCTTTCACAAATTGTAGGCAGAAGCAACAGCTCTTCCAGGTGTTTAAAGTGTTCTGCTGTCTCAGTCCTAACTCAGTGGTAGCCTTTTACGTGGAGTAGCTGAAACCTTACTGCTTACTTCTGCTAAGTTGATTAATAAAAATTATTTATTGCACAAATCCTTCCTGTTGACAAGTTAAAATGGAGCCTCATCTTTCATATCTCCCTGAAGATTGCCACCTTGTGAGATTGAAAATACTCATTAAATTCCATCACCAGACAGGCACAAATGAGAGGGCGATTGTTTTTAAGCATGTGAAGGGAATCATTGGTAAACTCATTTGTTTGGATATCATTAACAGAACAATCGGAGAGGATCTCCAGGGGGTCCTCATGACCTTTGCTCGCAATCTCTTCATCATCCATCAAGAAATATCAGCACCTAATATGCAAGGCGAGACCAATTTTAAGGTGAGGTGTTAATTAACTAACGATCCTGGTTAATTTCTGTACAAGGGCTGAAAATACCTCATGCTGTATCATAAACAAGTGCTAAACCATTCCTTTTTTATTGTTAGCAGTACGTATTTTACAGTGTCTAGGTCAATATAGTAAGTCTCCCAACGAACCTGTTAGTTAAATTTAAGTTTGAAACTTTTTCTTTGAAGAGAGATATACTTTAGTGTGAAATTATTTGTAATGTCATGTTCCTGATTGTCCGTTGTAAGAAGCAAAGGAGCTATTGGCACTGCCTCAGACAGTTCTGCCGCAATTGTCCCTTTTGTTTTAGAGGGACACCGTCAAGGCAGGAATCTTAAATTAGAAAGAAACGTTCTCAGTTTATAATAGCTCCTTAGATTATTAACACTGGTTTCTTTTAAGCAGCCAGCCACTGAGTACTTAATCCATTAGTTCACATCTTTCACCTCGCCATCAATTTCACAAGTCAATTTTGTTCCCAATTTTCTCGGCCCTTTGAATCTGCCCGCAGCGCCCATCCCTGTGTGCCAGAGGATGCTCTGGGGTGGTGCGGGGGGAGGCAGGGCAAAGCGCGGGGGCTGGTGACACCGGGAACGTTCCCCCAGGAGCGCCCACCTTGACTGGGAAGCTCCTTTGTGACGACCTTGCTGGCAAAAGGAGACGGTAAAGCAATAATGAATCCAACCCCGTGCCCTGAAACAAGCACTCATTACAATGCTGCTTTTTGATTCCAGAGAATAGCTAAACTTTCCGGAGGGAGTTCTTTTGCTAAACTGTATCACCTTTAACTTTATAAAAAGTTTCTAAGATCCTATCTGTAAGCGCTTTGTAGAAAGGTGAAGGGGAGCACTGTGTTACAGATTTGTATCTCAAATCACATAATTTATATCAGATTCTTTCCAGTGTTAACTCTGACTATATTTTCCTCTGACAAGCAGAGTGTGAAATGACAGTTTTAGAGAAGATATAATTAAATTTCAACGTGTTACAGAACAAACAAACCAACCAACCAACCCACCCCCGTTTTTCAATATGAGGGAGTGAAAAGCAACCATTGAAGAAAAATGTAAAAGGGAACTCTTCTTCGTAGTGAGTTAACAATGATTTACATATGTGAAATAGAACACCTGTTAGTTAATTAGAAGTACAAATTGCAATGAACTGGGGTTTTTATTTACCTGAGATGTGTACATATTTACTAATAATTCCCCCAACTGTCCCCAAAGTAATAGTAAATTTAATTGGTGCACCGTGTCCTGTGTAACACCAGGTACCTTTTCAAGGCAAGGACTACCAGCTGTGCATTTTGACTGCTAGATTTCATTATAATGCCCATTAAATAACTTGTATTCCTTGAATCCGTTACAGATGGCAATTCAAGATATTGAAGCAATTCTAGGAATTACAGCAGAAAACAAACTGAAATTGGAAGAAGAGCAACCTCCGAAAGCAGATGCTCTGAAAGAATAGTTAACGGAAAATGTTTAAGTGCCTTATTCTTTATGCTTCTGGAAACGCTTTCTCATCTGTAAGAACAGGTTTGGTTTTCCTTCTGCATTGGCATGTGAAATAATATTAACTGAGACAGTACATTTCCACGATTTCTGAGTGCGGTGTTTAGAAGAATATTCCTTCTTTCACAAAAATAAACTGTTGGAAAGCAGAGGATCATAATAAATGCCCCTGATGTTCATACTGTCGTTCCTGAAGTACGCTATATGTTTTTAAAATCTTATTAATAGAATCATTGCCTCGAGGGCAGAGGAAACAACCTACTCCGACCTGCAGAGCACAGACCTTAAAATTTTACCAAGCGATCCCTCCATCAAGCCTACAACTTAGAACTGTCCTTAACGTATCTTCATAAAGATAGGTTCATCAACATAAACAATCCACTACATCCCTAGCAAATTCTCCTGTGGGTTAATTATCCTTACTGTTAAAGCCAGTGCCTTAAGCGCAGTTTGCATTTGTTTGTCTTCAGCTTCCAGGAATTGGATCTCGTTATGTCTTTGTCGGAGAAACCGAGGAATTGTTTACTCTAAAATGACACCTCTCTGTGGGCTGAACTCTTCTGTTCCTTCAGTCAAAACTCCCGAGTCAGCTTCAGTTTGCTAACATCCCTGCAGAACTGGTGTCCCCAAACCTCGTAAAGTATTCCAGCAATTCTCTTAGTGATGTTATACAATGAAAATGCCACTTTCTTCTGTTTTATATGCCCCTGGATATACACAGAGGGATCACACGCTGTCTTTGTCACTAGATCAGACTAGATCAGACTCTATTGAAAAGAGTCCTGGGACCCTAAATTCCCTTTCAAACCTATTGTCTTCCAAAATGGAGGTAAGTCTAGTGTTCTGCCTGTAAGTAAATACCCTTAAATGCCATCTTATCAGTAAGCCCAGTAACCCGGATTCCTCTTCAGAACTGATTGTCCGTATTGTTACCGTTACGCTCTTTCTTTTATCTACAGATTTTTGCAGCAGTTGTTTTATGTTCGCTTTCAAATTATCAAAAACAATAGTAATAGCGCTAGTCCAACAATAGATTCTAAGAGGACCATTAGAATTATACTTGTACTATGATTCCCAGTATACCATGCTTTTGCAGATCTATCTGTCCATCAGATAGATTCTGTATTTCAGATACCAGTGACTTTTTTTGTCACGATTGCTGTGCACTGTTATGTTAAAGGACAACAGTTACATTTGTAAAATTATCTTTATCCATCAGATCTCTCATATCCCAACAGACAACACATTCTAAACATTACTATAGAACAGTGCATCTTCTCCATTGGATGGATACGATTGTCCCAGGCATGGCAAGTATCTCTGAGATAAGCTCAGGCAAAAACAGTTTTTAAGACAAATAATGAATGTCACCAAGCAGTTGCAGCAGATCATTTTCCGATGCCCGAGTGCTTGAGCCATTAGCTTCATACATTATCTTTTGTGTTAGCCTTTTTCTCTTCTACTTTGGTCACATTAGTAATTAATTGCACATGAGAACATTTGCATAAATGCTGATCCCTGTTTCAAATAAAAGTCTAAAAGAATATTTTTGCTTAATTTTTTTTTGTTTGTTTTTATTCCTTTCTTACATGTAATCTCCATATGGTCTTGGTTTTGGATATACCAGAGCCCACACAGATTTTTCTAACGTGAACTTTAGCCAATGAATGAACTTCCTGGAAGTCTTTATTCCTTATGGTTAGAAATAAAAGTAGCAGAGGCATTTTTGGCTGTGGTGGGTACAACAATGATCCTTCACTTGCCAAGAAATAATACTCCAAAAAGCACAGTATAATTGCTTATTAGGTCTTCCAACAAGATAAGATATATTTGTTCTCTGTTCTACTTTGAGGGGCTGCAGAATAGTATATTGTTCTTTTTCCTCACTGCATTTATAATGTACTCTCTCCTATTTTACTGCTAAGATCTGTAGATTTCTCACCTAGCTTCATACCCAAGCTATGTAACATCCCAGTTTGGTCAGCAGAAGCAATATCCTGGGGGAGGAGGCAGCACAGGAAAGCATGGCAGTATCAACCTAGGAGTCAGCTAGTTTCTTAAGGGTTAAGGGAAATAAAGCCTTGATCCAAGCCAGAATAACATAAGGTCTGAGAAGCTCGTTAGTTCACTGGCACTTAATAGACTGCAGTGTCCTAGGAGTAAATGAAACCTGCACTTCCTTATGTCTTTGTTCTATTCTGACAAAAGAAAACTGTACCTGTTTTTGCAGGGAACAAGTGATCTGAAAGTTCCCGTGGTGAGAGAGATTTCTCAGTATGTGCAAAGTGTGAAATGTATTTTGAGGAAAAAAAGTTTTTAATTACTATTAACACTTCTGAGCGTTGAGCTGATGGAAGGATTGAAACTGCTTTACGGTCTCTCACATTCAACTCCCATGCTGCTAGTGCCAAAAATGTATTTTTTTTAGCAATACAGCAGATATAAAATGAAATTATAAGCTTTAAAAAAAAAAAGTCAGAAATATAGTTGTAATACAGTTCTTGAACTGTAGCTTGAATTTTAGCACTATTCAGAACATGATCTAGACTGGGAAGAAAACAGAGCATGTGGGAATCGAAAGATAAAAGGTGGCCCAGGTGTGGCTGTTCATTAGAAATTGCCAAAGAATTCTGCAGCTACGGACAGCAAAAGCCCAAGCTGGTTCCCTAGCTGCAAGGTGTGGAGGAATGCTTGTGGAAGGAGGTGTGGGGCAGTGGGCTTTGGCATCAACTGCACAAGATCCAGACAATTAAAATAAAGGTTTTGTGCTCCTCATGGGCCAGAGCTGCAAATGAAGATGTGCATTCAGCTGACAGCACTTCATGTATCTTGTTTTTGCAAGAATTGACATACTGTCTGTAGCATGTGTGCTACCCATTTCAGGTCATTCTCCTGAGAGAACATTACCTGGAGTTCATACTGGAAACTGGGTCTCCCTTTTCATAGAGTGGGGTTTAAAGCCCTGCAAAAAAAAAAAAAAAAAAGGGGGCATTCAGCCCAAGTTTCCACACTTAGAGTGACAACTCTGAGCATAGAGCAAAAAAAGCAGTTCATCAGCACAACCACTTCCAGATGTCTTCTGAAATAAAGTATTCACCCTACCCATTTCCTGAAAGATCTCTGATACCTCATTCAAACGGATAGTTCAGGAGAATGTACCACCTTCCATCTAGGTCTAGGTCAAGGTAACGAATCCCTGGAATTTTAAAACTAACGCAGTCTTCAACATTTCACAGTGATTACTTGACATCACTTCCCATTTAACAAATCACCTATCATAGATCTGGGGTACTCCCTCTTATGGTATACAGATCCTCTGTATTTCATTTTAGACTACAGATTTTGTTACAGCAATTGGGCACTAAAGTTTAGGTACTACAAGTGTTGACAACCTCCATGAATGTAATTTAATGTTATCATCTAGACTGAAGAATGGTTAGACTGGTTTTTAGCTTCAACACAAAGATGTGCATTTCAGGAGACTGTTTTGATGTAAAAATGATCAGACCATACCAGAACCCAATGAACACGGAGACCCAAATAGCGCAACCAAATATTATTAACCAAAGACATTTGGAAGAATGCTTCATAATACTTCCAGCCTCATCTTTAGGATATTTGGTCACGCTTCTTGCATACTGTTGAAGCATGCAATGTTTTGCTATGCGTTTGTAAATACAGATGCTACTTCATTCCATTTGTAGTACGTTGTGGAAGTAGAGGTACATCTACGTTCTCTTAACCTGTGCAAGGTTATGCTTCCAGAGGCTGAAGGACTTTTCTCTTCTTCTTGCACTTTTAACAATAACAGCAACACAAAGTTGACAGCAAAATATCTCAAAATAGTTTTAAAAATCAAAGTAGTTGTGGTATGTTCATTTTATAGGCAATATATACTACTCTTGACCATGAAATGTAAGAGCAGAATATCACTGTTAAGGTGTAATATGTTAGTTCAGCTTTTCACTGTAGTGAGCCACAGCATCCGATTCCAACTTCTTTACTATCCTCAGTCATTGTTGCCACTAATAAAGATATTAAAGCTAACTATATGCTCTATTAATTATAAGAAGGTGAACTTGAGTCAAATTTGTTACTGACGATGATTAATAATTACTGGTTCTACAAACATGTAGTACATTACAGTAAATAAACAGGGTACATTGTTGGGTAGTAATTGATTAATTAGCACATTCATACTACATAGCTCAATGATTTAAGATTGCTGCGTTTGAGATACTGCTTGCAATTATTAAAAGGAAAAATCTGTTCCCATTTCTCAGTTTACTCTTCTGTACAAGCTCTTCTTTTCAAATAGACTGTTTAATGGTTCAAAACCTTGGCTTTTATTTAGAAAAATCATATCATGGAATATTGGGTATGACTTTAAGATATTTCTCTTCAAAGGGGTCTAACACTTTTGAAGAACTATTGTTAACCTGACATCGCTGTCGAATTTCACCAATTTATACAATTTTTCCTGAGCACACGTTAACCTGGTTGATGCTGCAGCTGTGAGATGTGCCAGCAACACCCGGGGTGCTCCCATCAGCACACACGCTGTAAACAAAACCTTTTCTAAAAATGTAATTGCTCGATTCTTTGTGATATTCTCACTCGCCGCAATGAGCGTTAACGTGCGTCCCTCTGTAGGGACGACTGGCCCATCCCTCGGCCTGTGTCGGGGAGGATGACTTGCTCTCCTCGCTTCGCGGGGCTGCCCCACCCGCCTGCCTCACCTCAGCGCGGAGGGCTCCGGTGCGGCCTTTCCCGCGTCTCCCCCTGCCCGGACCCGACCCTCCCCTCACGGAACCGCACACACCAGGCTGCCCCGCTCTCCCTCGCACCCAGACGAGAGCCAGTCCCGCCGCTTCCACGGTCACGGCCCCCGCCCAGGGCCGCCGCCGTTGAGGTGACCCCTCCGCCGCCACCGCCCCTTCCCGCCCTCCGGCGAGCCGCTGCGAGGGGCCGGCGCACGCGCCGAGGCGGCGCACGCGCGCCGGCCGAAGCCGTGGGTGCGGGCTGGGTGCGGGGGGGGGCGACAGCGGCCCCGTGGGATGCGGGCGCTGAGGCGGCTGCATGAGGCGGCCGTGGGGCTGCTGCTGTGGCGGGGAGCGGCGGCAGCGCCCCGTCCCGCCGCCTCGGAGGTGCTGAGCCAGCACCTGCGGCAGCGCGGCCTGCCCCACTGGACCTCGTACTGCGTCAAGTACAGCGCCGTGCGCAACGACCAGTTCGGCCTCTCCCACTTCAACTGGCGGGTGAACGGCGCCAACTACCACATCCTGCGCACCGGCTGCTTCCCCTTCATCAAGTACCACTGCTCCCGCGCCGCCCCGCAGGACCTGGCGCTACAGAACGCCGCCTTCACCGCCCTCAAGGTCCTCAACGCCGGTGAGTCATGTCCCGGGCCGGCCCTGCGGCCTCCCCTCGGTTTACCTCGCCGGCTGTGAGGCGGGCGGAGAAGCGCTCCCCCTCGGCTCTGGCCGTCCTCCCGCAGCCGGCGGGTGGAGTGAGGCGCTTGAGGCGGGCGGGCTGCGCCCCTCGCGGGAGGGACGGCCGCGGGAAGGGGGGCGCAGGGCGGGGAGAGGCAAAAGCGGCGGGAGCCGGCGGGAGCCGTGTGCCTGTCCCCTGGAGTCGGGACGGGGCTGTGAGCGGGGACCTGCCGGGAGCCTCTGGTGCGGGCAGCACCTCTCCTCTCTGCTCCTCTCCCCTCCGCTCCGCTCCTCTCCTCCTGAGGTGGGTGAATCCTCTCTCCCCCTGAGGTGAGTGAATCCTCGTCTGCCGCCGGGTCGGACCAGGCGGCGTCAGGAAACACAAATCAAAATACGCCCGGCCTTTCAGCAGCTGTGAGAACGCAGAGCTGTAAATCGATACTCTTTGGGGTTTTACCGAGTTCCTGTGTCTCTGTCCAGTTGTGAGGGAGAAAAATTAAGAGCCTTAAAGCAAACGTGCGAGCGCTTGTTATTTAAATGGCTAACATCAGTTGGTATGGATCATTTTCCATCTAAAAATCTATGTTCTGTTACCGTGGATGAAATTCTGTCCTCTAAGCAAATACATGAGCACTAGATGAAGCAAAAGAGTTTGCTTCTTAGAAAGTGCCTGGGCTCATTTTTTGCATCTTGCATACAGGCAGTGTCTGATGTAGCGGGGGACTCGGATCACTCTTGATCCTAAAGTGCTGCTGCAATATAAATAAATAATAATGTTCTATCAGTACCTTATTAGTATAAAAATGGATATAGATAAGTTTTGAAATACATTATTATTCAAAACTTAGTATATGGATACAACACTTACATAAATGCTGACAGTCACATAACTAATGGTATCAGTTTCTTGTTTTCATATTTAATTTAAAAAAAAAAATCTCGTTTGTTTTGCAAGTCTTCAGTGACTTTTTATAAAACGTGCCTGCTAGTCTTCATTTTTTGATCTTTCCAACTGACATAGTGAGAAAATGTAATCACAAAGGTTGAGTTCTTAATAATAACTTTTAAAATCTGATTTCATTTTTCACTCCACACAGTCAGACCTTTTATCTGCCCCACCTTTCTTGCAGCTACCCTGCATGTTTCATATTTAAATGGCTGGCAAGCGTGACTAAAAAGTCAATTCGTCTCCCTCTTCTGAGAATCTAGCTTAAGCACTTGGATAACTTTAAGCACATTGAATTCGGTGTTTCTGTGCCTTACCGAATTCAGGGCCTAAATCCAGCTCCACTTTTCCCCCTATATTAAGTAAAATATTGTTGTCTGTAATAGATGGGTAACTCGGCAGTGCTAAAAATGATGGCACTTTTTGTATATACACCCTTCTGCTCATTCCAGTTTTGTTGGAGTTGGTAGTCTTGACTACTGATCTCATTTTCCCAAGAGCAGCTTCATGTTGATCTATGAAGTCACTGCCTATTTTCCTTCCTATCTCTACTCTGATATATAGACAAACTCTGAACTGATAACTAAGTGGATGTCCAGGGAGTGTTTTAGTGTTCAGATATATATTTTTTTTAATCGGTAGAAATCAGGCTGTGTACATGACCGTGTTTCACTTCTTTCATACTGCTGTCCTCCCATTTTCTTTTTCTATTAATTCCTGCATATTGCTGCTTTTCTTAAGCTGCTTGATACACAAGAAGGGTGTTATGTACTGATAGCTGCTTGTAAGCATTTCAGTAAAGGCAAAATATTAATAAGACGGCTTTTACAGGAATGCTTTTCCTTTAATTTCATTTTGGAGTCATTATTCTTTACTATTAATAGGTGGTTTTAATTTTCCTGGCTTGCTATCTTTGTATGTAACGTGTTTTTGTCTTTTCTTAGGCATCCCAACTTTACTATATGGAATTGGCTCCTGGTTCTTTGTCAGTGTCACAGAGACTGTTCATACGAGTCATGGCCCAGTTACTATTTATTTTCTAAATAAAGAAGATGAAGGCGCAATGTACTGAAATCGTGCCCTCAAGTACCTGTCATTTGGTGGGTTTCTGTCTTACAGCTGCTGCAAATATCTACTCCCTTTGACTAAAAAGAACTGAAGGCAACTGGTTTGGGTTTTTGGGGTTTTTTTTGTTTTTTGGTTTTTTACAGTGCATTCTTAACATGCTGTCTTCAGGAAGCTTCATGGACTTTTTGGTCATAAGAGATTTATTTTTGCAGAGGTCAGTAAAGTTGAAAAAGCAGAAGCCTTAGGAGAAGAATTAATATTTCTAAGGGTATTAGAATTTACCGAAGTCAGTGACTAGTACTACTGAACAAACTTGTGATAATTTAAGAGATACATCTACCGACTTAGAGAACTGAATTGTAGCTTGCAGGCAAGGAAACTGTGAATATGCTAGACATTTTCAGGATGTCTGTGAAAAGATTAAGCTGCTTAGGTTTAGACTCTGACTAGATGTTTCATCATGCATTAATTGTCATAGTTGCAAGCGTGTTTGAATGAATCCATGGCGCTGACTACTCTCAGTTGCCTGGAAGACTCTTTGGAAAAATACCACCCCAAGAAGTTAAAAATGGCTGTATCACATTTCTTCAAATTATATTTAAATAAAATATCTAAAATATGTTTTATGCTTGTATTTTTTGCAGTTCTTGAACTCCAGATATCTGCATTGTTTGTTTTTTTTTTCCTTTTGGTTGCCTTATCGGTAAGGAACAAAACCTAAGTAATCTGGAAGATTTAGTCCCCTGTGCTAATTTACAAATTGCGGATATTTTTTAGTTAATACAGGAGAATGAGAAGAATACTCCCCTCATTTTTTTTTAATGCAAAATAACTGATTTCTCCAGCTGTAACTGAGCACAGCTGTAACAGGCACATATAATGACGGAATGACTCAAATTCAGTTGGAAACCTGGGCAAAGAAAAAGCTTTTAGGGAATTGTTTGGAGAGTAGAAATATGGAATTATTGGATAGTAAGTTCAAACAACAGAAACACCTGTACAGGATATATGACTGGTGCTTAGCTTTAGTGCCAGCAGATAATGCTGTCTCTTCCAAATCCCATGTCTGGTGACGTATATTGATTATTCCAATTTTCGTAAGTAGGAAGATAAATGTAAAATGGGTAGGTACTGTTTTTGGAGGGTAATGACTATTCCTAAATAAATGGTTATCAAGCTATGACTACAGTATAATTTCATTTAAATACTTTTTTACTTAATTCCAGATAATGGAACTGTTTCCCACTTAATGAAGCAATACATGTGTTTTTTCTAAAAGCAACACTAAATAACACTTTAATCAGAGAAGCGCTGGCACTGTTCTACTTAATTTGGGAGAATATTCTTGACACAAGTTAAATGGGTCTCAAAGATGAAGAGACGGTATTATAAGAAGCCTCATTAATAATAAAAATGACTTAGCATTTTTCTATAACTGATTTTCAGTGTATTGGATAAAGTTGAATAACTGCAGCTCCTAAGTTTAAAGTCAAATACTGCTCATTCATTGCCACGGATCTTGTCAATATCTTGCTGTAAAGGTTTAGTCTCAACGCAAGGTTGATAAAATGGTTTTTAATTACCAGACTATAAATACAGCTCTTCACTGGAGTTGCACCTCTGCTCACTGCAGCTTGTTTGATTTCTGATAATGTGTACTGCTGACTTTGCTTACCTGTTTTTCAATAAATGCAGGCAACATGACTCCTTGTCCATACAGTGATGGGCGAGTCTCCTTAGAGAACATCTTTGACAAACTACCCTATTGATTACTGCAATTCTGTGCTGCTTGCAGCATTAAATAGAGACTTGATTTCTTGTTCAATGATCTCACTGTGTAACAATTAAGCAAATGTAATATTTTCTTGTATTACATGAAAATCAATAGACCTCTTGCTCTTATGAAGTTGATCATGCTAAAGGATGAACTAGAAGATGTTTGAGGGCAGAGTGCAAATATAGTATCATTCATTTGTTTCATTAAGGCTCGTATGTGACCTGTTACAGTACGTAAGAGGGAAAATATGCTATTTATAAGGGACAACGCTTGAGTTACTAAATCATGACAAAAATAATTTTCAAGTATGAATATAAACCTACTTGCTTGTCTTCAACCAAAGGTAAAATACTTCATCTGGCTTTCGCTCTCTTTTTGCTATAGATACCTACTTAGTCTCTCCTTTTATCACTTACCTTAAGTTTTGGTCTGAATGCAAGATGGAAATGTTGAGGGCCTAGAAGATCCAAGAAGATTCATACCCTCGTGTCTAAAAACTCTCTATAAGGCTCTGGGGAACACGGGAATGGCAAGCAAGGTTGAGCGTGCAGCGTGTAGTTCTCAGCTGAACCTTTGTGGCTTTACCTTTCTAATCCCCATCACCACCATCTCTTGCCTTATAGCTGTTGGCTCCTAAAGGGACAATCCAGTATGAGGAGAGCGGCGTCTTCTGTTGTGGAGAAGTCTGAATGCTTGAACTAAAGAGTGTCCCTGAAGCGGGCTTTAAAGATGAGCTTCTAGCAGTTTAATTGTTCAAAGATGCGTTATTTGCATGTGTAACATCTAATGGCTGTCTCTTGCCTGTAAGGTCCTTTCGGGTTGTCTTGTAACCCCACTGCTTTGAAAGACAGACTTGTAGGGAACCAGGCTTTGTTAATTCCTCTGGTCCGGAATAATTTATTTGCAATTGTTTTAATTATCAGGTTCCTTTGTGTATATATTACACTATGTGTATGTTGTGTATGCAACATATACTGGTGTTGATACGTATTTTTTAATAGATGATTGAACTACAAAATGACCCTTCTAACTTCTTATGGATTTGATCTGCACCATTTCCATTTGAAATAGTGTAGTTTATCTTGTAAGTCTTGCCTTAATTATCTCTTTACTGTATTCAAGAATGATGTTTAAATGAGTGAGAGATGACATAAAAAGGCAGAGAGCTTTGTTTCACCTCACTTAACAACTACTTCAGATAAATGAAACCTTAGTCTAAACCCAGAGGATCAGGTAGCTACTTCTCGTAGCAGTCTTCGTAGCAGTCTTTTTAAACAGTAATGACTATTGGGGGCATCTTAACCTAAACGAGCGTTTAGCATTACCTCTTACCTAGGTCAATGGTCTTGGGTATCTGAGTTAAACTGTGTTACTGTAAATTAATGGAAAATGTAACTGCACTTTCCTGAAAGATCAATGTCCAATAAAGGCTGCACAATCAAATCTTGTTGCGATGATTGAGGTCCTTAATTGCCTTTCAAAGATAAGGTGGTAATCAACATAGGTTTAACTGATCTTTTTTACCAGTTCAATTACATGCTAATGACTACAGCCAAGTCAGGATCTTTAACTACTTATACTTATTAAATCTTATGTTTGTTGTGAAAAATTACTTAAGCCACACAATCGATAACACCCAGGTCTTAATTACTATATTTCACTTTTATACGTTTTTGTATGTTTGACAAATGTTTCGCTAGAGACTGTGTAGCACTAATGATAGTACCCCGAGAAATAATGTTTTCTGTTATGGTCTGCTCCTCCAAATTGTGATAACACATGGGTGTTCTCATGTTTGTTTCAGTGATGTTCTTTGACTAGTAATGCAAGCATGTTCCAGGCAGCTCATTGTACTTAAATATCATTTTTACATATAATAGCACTCCTTTTATCACTGGAAGATGTACTACTTGCTAACCTTCAGGTGGACACAGTTTCAACTTGAAGTTCTTAGCTTTTTTTCCAATGTAAATTAATACTAGATTTAGACACTAGTGAGGATTGATATTCCCAAGTGTTTATGATTAGTACTTGCACATTGTCTCAAAAATAAGTTGCTGTGTCCCCTTCTTGATCCCCTTTCTTTCCCTGGAGCGATATCCAGTGCTTTTCTCCGGTCTTCAGAGAAACCTGGAGCCAAGTGACCTTTCATTGACTTAAGCAGAAGTTAGATCTCTCCTCAGCTTGCTTTGTGTGGTTGACCTACTGTAATTCTGAGAGCATAGCAGCATTCGGTAGAATCTTGCGGACCGATCTTTGTTTTTGCATATTTCTGCTTGCTCTGCATGCAAAAGTTGGCAGGCCTGAACAGATCTTAGTTTCTCAGAACTCTGCGAAGTAGAGCAGCAGTATCACAAATTTAACAACAGAACTATCTGACAAAGTGATGTACCTGTGCTGGTATGCAATTCTGAGCTCCCACGTGTGCTTGCTTGGGCTTGCCAGGCTCACTTGTGCTCAACGAACAGTATGAATACTGAAAATCTGTAAAACGATAACTACATCAATAACCTTCACTTTAATTGGAGTCAATCATTTGAGAGAAACTGTCAGTCCAAGTTTCCAAGCTCTTATGGCAAAGTACACTGGTACCAGCTAATTTACTTATTCAAAGCAGTTCCAACTCTGCAGCGGCAGAGTAGGAAGGCAAGTTAATTACTCATCAACAGAGAGAAAGGCTACTTTTTTTTAATACTTTTTTTTTTTTTTTAACTGCTGAGATTAAAGAAGTTGTAGAAGGGAAGGGGAACGATGATGTGGAGCTTCTGGAGCTCCTACAGGACAATGGAGTGGAGGAAACGTTCATTCTCTGACAAACGTACTGAGTATATGAGAGACTTTAGCAAAAACAGTTTAAGTGGAATAGAGAGTGGGGTGGTGTCCAGATGGAGAAGGATGGATTTGGTAGGAAGGATGTCTAGAATGGGACTGAGAATGAGCAAAAAAATACCGGGTTTTAAGAAGTTGCTTGCCTCAGCCTGGTACTCTTCAGCTGTAAGTATTCTCAAACCTATTGATACTCCTTCCATTACTAACGCTTTCTGGAAAGGGAGAACAGGAATCCAGAGTTCATTCTTCCAGCACTCGAAAGAGAAGTGTTACTGCATTTTGTCAGGGACAGATTTCTGATGAAACGGAATTTATTGGAATCATTCTGTAGGCAAGAAAAACAAAGTAGAAAAGTGTGAGTTCACTAAATGGTCCCCTTTGAGAATCTAATAGCAGTAAAAAGATCCTTGATGTCTAAATCTCTTTGCAAACCATAATTATAGATCTCCCTGATGCACATTATTATTGAATGACACTTAGGTTTTTCTTAATAGTTGAATGCCCTTAGGCCTCTGGTTTAGACCAACTTTGCCTGAAACAAAGGAGATTTTGCTTCATATATTATTTACTTTGGCCATTTAATTTAAATTGGCTTTTGCTGTAACTCCTTAATCATGTTCACTACAGAAGAGGAAGTTAATAATTCTGAGAGTTGTCTTGATTTCATCCCAAAATATACGTCTTTATGGAAGTAGATGTCATGTTGCACTTTCTTGGGCTGTATTTTTCAGTTTAAATACACCTAAGAAAAAGTGGCAGCTTTGGCATTACAGCAAGGGAAACGTAGAATAAAAATTGTCGCTAATATATTCCAAGTTTATTTAAAAGGATTTTTGATTTCTAGAAAAGAATAAGACGTTATTACTGTGTCTGCATTTAAATCTTTTAAATAAAGCATGTGTGCAGTAGAACATCCAAATTTGCATTAATGATTGGGACACTCAATGTCAATTACTGACCTTTGTGAACTAGTAAGTGAATAAATGCAGCTGAAATAAAGAGGGCTAATGTATCACAAAATATGTATTACTCATAGATGAGTGGAGTTTAACCTTAATTATTTATGCTAATACATCATAATCTTCTAGTAAATGCACTGCGATATGTATTTAGAAAGTAACAATGTCCATGTAGCATGAGAGCTTTCTGCAGCAGAATGTTTGAGATCATGATTTTTTCCTAGTTGAACCTATAAATGATCCAGATTATTAACATTTTCAGCAACGAGGTCTTGTGGAAAACTCAAATATGTATCTGTTCAGCATTTAAAAAAATACAGAGGAAGCCAGTATGGTTTGAAATGATGGAATACTCTGTGTTATAATTCAGCCAGTTTGGATGCATTATGGTTGCTGTTTGCTTGGTAAGGTAGAATACATATGGCTTAGAGTGATTTTAATAGCAATTGCATCACTTTAAGCACAGTTTATGAGCCCTGTTCTAGTTCATTATAAAACCAATTTATTACTTTCAGTGATATTAATAATCCTAATAGCATTAAAACTGTAAAACATGATTAAAAGCAATCCTTCAGACAAAAAGTCTGATCAAGGAAACTTTCAAGTTTAAAATGTAAATTTCAAAATAGACCACTTTTAAAGAACACTTGAAATTTTTGAACAAGATTATAAAATATTGCAAAGTCAAACCTATTTTTATTCTTACAAGAAGAAATACCATTAGATACAATTGTCACATGCTTAGTGATTCATGGGCCTGGTTATATACATGCTTTGTGATATATGAATTATTTAGTAAGAAAAATCACAATGATTTTGTTGTTACTCAAGAATTTATAGGTTGACAGAAAAACAATTATGCAGCCCCTGAAGCTGGTCTGGTGGGGTACAGTAACATCATTAACGATACACAGCCATTTTTGCTCGATCCAACTGGTATAGTTTATGTTGTAATTTTTCAGTAATTGTATATCATATCTAGCCTTTAAAACACACATAAAATATGCTTGTAATCTGCTTTATTTCAAAATGTGATCGTAATTTAAAGCAAGAGCTAAACATTTAATAATTCAGCCTCAGTCAAGTTTACTGGTTGGTTTTTTTTCAGTTCAAGATGAGTTTACTATGAGAAAGAGTTTTAAAAGATCTATTTGAGGCCAGATTCTGCTCCCAGTGAATTGAAAGTAAGATCGATTTATTTCCTGATACTTGGTTCACAAACAATCCTTTCCCTCTTACTCCAGAGAGCCTGTGCAAAGTGTTTCTGCCTGTTCAAGTCCTTGCAAAGTGATGGCAAGGGGTAGTGGGAAGGCACAGAAGGAAGGCAGCTAGTTTTCTGCAAGTTTTAATGCAGGTTTTAAGGGATCTTAATCTATACATGTATTGATCAAGCTGGTACACTTGGGTGATTCTTTCCTGGGAGATGCATTTTAGGGAGGAATATGTTTAGCAAGTCTGGACACTGTTGACCTACTTTTTTCATAAGCCTAAGGGAATTCAGTTTGCTGCACTCACTGGCAATCTGAAGATGTGGGAAGGAAAAAAAGGTGAATTTCACCATGATATGTTATTTTATCAACATAGGAAGTTATGTCTTAATCTCTTAAAAAAAAAAAAGTCATGAACATGTATGCTACTAAAGCAATGATCAGGTGCCATTTTCTCTAGGAAATGAAGAGCTTATCCTTTGTTATGTATAACACCTACCTAGAAACTGGTACAGGGAGGAAGCAGAGGTGATAAATTGAATTTAGTGAACCAAGGACTGGCATGTAGATTCTGCTTCCTCGGAGTCTGTTTTTTATACTATCTCTGAATTACATGTAATATAGTGCAGTACTGATAATACAGTATTCCAAAATAACAGTTAAAACGTTGAATAACTTTTAGCACATGCAGTTAACAAATGTTAACTATTTGGTCTGTTGCATGGTAAATGCATGCTATTCCTATGTCATAGCTGGGCAAATTCTAGTAGTAGCGAGGTTAAAATTTCCCAGAGATGCTCAGTAGGAGCTATAATGAAGACATAGGACTTTGACTCACCTTCACCTTCCTTCCTGTGCCTCATTTCCTTCTATCCAACAGTCTGAGCACATGACTAGAGGAGGTTAGTTTTGGGTCCTGATGCTGCTGTGGTGCACTTCAACTCTTTGATATGGCCCAGTGCAATTTACCTGCTTTTGTTTCCACTGAATATTTACAATGGGCATATCATAAGGGTTATTATAAAAATAGCATGTAGCACATATGTCAAGAAATGCTGTGTAAAGAGGACTATGTAAGTTCTAAGCACTGCGTTTTTCACCTGCATTGGCCTGAGTCACTCTTGAAACTGAGCTCACACATCCCTCCACCAACGGCAAGGAAAACCTCCACGATACAGGTCCTGGAACAGGAATATTCAAGAATAGGGTCAGGGGAGTCAGCTTTTCCATTCCTCCCTCTTCTTTTTATGGAGTTTTGGTAGAGGGACTCAAAACTTCATTATATGATGTCTGTGGTAGTACAAAGATAGAAGATGACTTGTGTTAGATAACTTCCTTTGCAGTGGGAATTAGAGAGGGAAACAAGTAATAACTTATTTCCTTACTTTTTGAGGGTCTTGCAAATTATCATGATAACCATGTTCCAGGCAATCAGTGGGGTACAGCATTTTTCCCCTACCACTCACCGATACTCCTGTGAGATTCCGCAGCATGGCAAATTTAATCATTTTAGTATCTTTCTGTGTCAGCATTCTGCTTTTCCTTGAAAACAAACATTTATTTTCTTTACGTGGCCATCTCCGGATCTCCTCTGTCCTCTCTAACCGCAATGGAAAGCAGCAGAGAGCAGCAGCAGACTGCGATGAGACAGTTGTTCTTGCGCTTGTAGCGTAAAACCAGCCTGGAAGTCAGTGGCGCTGATGGACGATGTTTCCCCCCCACAAATAAAAACAGAATTTATAGAAGTCATGGGCTTCATGATCCCCCTGTAATTAAAGAACTGATATATTGTTCCTTTGCAGATTTTGAATGTTGTTTCATTGTAGATAGACAATAACTTTGGATACGTAATTATAAATAGGAAATCCATGCATATTTCTTGCTGACAGCATGTCATCTGGATTTAGTGGAGAAAATCAGACTGCTTAATTATTTTTTGCTGTGGCTTTCTGGAATTCTTGAACTTCCTGTGTCGGACACTTTTAAAGAGGAGATTCTTGGGACAGTAAAATACTGAACTTTAAGAATATTTTATAATGCACATTAAAAAATACCTGTGGTCTTGCTACACAATTTTTTCCCCCAATGTTGAGGAAGAATATAAAAATAGATTTTGGTGAAGTTCTGTTCTCATAGTAGCAATTCTGCAGGATGATAAAATAAAATTTAACTATTTGTCTCAAAGGTTGGTGTAATTAGAATGAAAATTTCTTAGGAAAGATGGGTTTTAAAGAAATATGTGGCAAAACCAAACCTGTATCAAGAAACACATGCTTGATGCGCTTTAATTCCTAAGATGTAAAAAACCTTGAAGTTTGATTACAGCTGCATCAACACAAATCAGAATGGGGGATTAAGGTTATGATTAGCCCTGGAAAAGCTACATAATATTTATGCAAATTTGGCAAATTGAGTTGGTTTTCCCCATAGTCTTGTAAATGAACAAGACATTTTAGAAAAATTGCGGTTCTATAGAAATTCTATGATTTTGTATCCTATTCTTTAAAATTTAATAGAAAATGAGTCTGATTGAAATGAACCTGACTGAAAGGTATACAGGGACTGTAGGTAAAAGGTTCATTTGAACAGAAAGGCGTCTGTGTGGGCAGCACCAATCCCTTAGATACTTAGGAGTTGGGGCTCTATTAATTTCTAGTGTAGGAACTAAATTATAAAGTTATTGAACAGAGAGAGAATTTATCTCTGCTAATGGCCATTGAAAGATCCTTTTTTTTCTAAAGCTCAAACAAAGTAGAATTCTAATATGAGGAAGCTTGAAGATGTTTCAGGAATGAAATATACCTTCCATTTTTCCCCCCTCTAAATTGATAATATAACTCAAATAGTCCAGTTTGTCATATATGATAATGTGAGAGATGGTGATAAAATGTACAGATCAATAGCCTACAATTGAGATTAATGCTCTTCTCCCACTAAAAAGAACCAGACAGTTTAGTGCTGCAGAGCCGTGCAGAGCAGAGAGCCTTCCCTCTTAACTTCTGTCAGGCAAAAAGCTTTTTTTAAAAAGCTGCACATAGCATATCATGGCTTGTGATTGCGGCAGGGAGGTGACATAGCTGTCACGCTCAAACACATCACCACTCTTTTCTGCTGCTGACAAGGCTGGATGTAAGCTTTTAACGGGGATTTTCTTTCGTCAGAGCTATGCTTTAAAACGGGCCGTGTTTTGAAATGGGCTGTTCTCAGCTGCACTGCTGAACAGACATGGAAAAACTCTGCGATGAAAGAATTTTACCCGGACGTCAGTATAGGAGATATCTAGCTGACTATCCTGTGATTTGGAGAAAGAGCAAAGTATGTGACGGCTATTTGCAAAACTGCTTAAAGCACGTTAATACAGGTGTTTGGACATTACAGTAAGGAGCAGAGCACAGAGTAGTCCTGTTTCCCGTTGCCCAATCTATTCGTGTGTGTTGTAGTCTGACTATAAGGGCCAGACTGGATCGTGCTGAGGCAGAGCAGCGATGTATGGACTGCGTGAGTTGGCCACGCACACACACAGAGATTTATGTTTGCGTGTATGTGTTTTTATGTGTTAGTTTGAATAACCTGAAGACAAAAGCCCCATGAGTTCTTAAGGAGAAGGTGTCACTGGAGGGGACCCCACTTCATTGCTCTGAATTGTGAAGACGGGCAGCACTGGGGACCCTCCACACTTTTTAACGAATGCAGGAGTCCGAGCCTGACTCCGTCTGATTGCTGTCTCAACAGTGGGTTTCCTGTTAAAAGTAGAAGGCATAATGGGGGGGAAAAAAATTAAAATCGGTGCCTCTCCGCTTTCCGGAGCGACTCCTGCTGCTTCCCCGGGGCGGGCTGCCACAGTGCTGCTGGCCGCCTCCTCCCGCAACATGGCGCCGCCTCCGCTCCCGCCTCCCTTTCCTCCTCCTCGTCCTCCCCCTCCTCCCCCTCCTCTAGTTCTCCCTCCTCCCGGCCCTTCCGTTTTGGTTCCGGGGCAGCGAGTCCTTCCTGCGGGCGGGGCGGGGCGGCGCAGCCTCGGCCCTGCTCGGTAGCCGCGCCCGCGGCCCGCCGCAGCATGTGAGCCCGCCGGGGCGGGGATGCTCTGGCTGCTCTGCGGCCCCTCCCGCGCCATGGAGAGCCAGGCGCTGGTGATCCGCATCAAGATCCCCGACGGCGGGGCCGTCGACTGGACCGTCCACTCGGCACCTCAGCTGCTCTTCAGGGACGTGCTGGTGAGTCCCGGCGGGGGCGGCAGTCCCGGGACACCCCCTCCCCTCGCAGCCCGGGAGGAGAGGGGGTGGCCGGGGGGACGCGGCGGCTCCGGGAGCGCCGACTGGACACTCGGGTCGGGTGGGGAAAGTGGAAACCAGAAACCTTCCTGGAAGGGGAAGGGTGTTTTTTAGGGACGGGTTTTTTGCTGCCTCGTGTCTGCGCCGGAAAGTTTTAACGGGAAAGTGATTCTGGTAGAGGCTGACAGCAATCACGGGCCTGGGTCAGCGTCTGTGTCCCCCCTGCTTTAGGGGGTGGTTTTGCTCTCAGGCGCAGAGAAGCGCTTAGCTGCGGTGAAGCGGTCAGGAGGACCCTGACTGCGGAGCAATGGTGTTGGCAAATGATGTTGGCCATTGCTGTGCTATGGGTTTGCTGCATCTCCTTTGCCCTGAACTACCCTCGACCCCTGCCTGCCTTATTTTCTCCCCATCTGCACATCAAGTATACAAGGATCCTCTGTTTACTCAGAAACGGCAGTGGGTATTTATCCCACTTACTGTTTCTTCTTAATTGCATCCTTAGCCCAAAGGAAAGTCTAATCCTTGTGTGCAGGTCATACTTATTTCCTTCAGGATGCCCTCATCTTTCCTACAGAACACATCTCTGCTAGAGACTCCGTGTGCCCCTGTTTCTCTAAAGAAAAATCTTCCCATACCACAGATCAGGTGCATATTTAGTTTTTTCTGTTGTTACTAATATTGGAGAGAGCTTCTGCAGATCTCTTTCAACGTGTTACGTTTTACTGAGAAGACACGTGGGGATTAAGGGGTTGATTTGCTGGAAAATGGTCGATGTTGGGCCTACAGAAGATCGCAGAGGTAATTGGAGCGGATGGCAGACGTTCTGGGTTTCATTCTTCCTAACATCTAGCATTATCCAAGACTTTCTATAGATGGAGGAGATGGAGCAGAACTTTTGACAGATCAGTGAGATTTTTGGGAGGGGCAGTTTCCCTTTGGAGATTGCTGTGGTTACACAGCAAGCCTGGGACAACCTGCTCACCCCTTCAAAGACAAGTGATGCAAATCTGAGCCAGGTTTACTCCACATTCTGCTTCACGTTTTCCTGTTTTTCCCAAATAAAGTGAAATAATCACTGATGCTTGGACTATCCTTTGGCATTTTAGAATTATGGGAAATTTAAGTTTGGTCGTATTACTTAAAAGTAAATAAAGAAATGTTGTCAGGTTGAGGGCATAGCTTTGCAAAACCATTTTGCTTTCTGGTTTTCATCCGTGTTGCTTCAGCATAAAAGCAGCTGTGGGTACCTGGGCCTTAAACTTGACCTGTGTAATCTCTTTAACAAGTATGTTGAAAAAAAGAGCTGTTTAAGCTTAAACTGCGTATGCAGTAGGAACCGGAGCCTATGGTTTACTCTGAGCCTGTGGCCCTACAGGGGTGCTGACCCTACGGGTGCTCCAGGAGTCTTCATTTGGGGTAGCAGTGAGGTATGGGGACCTGTGCCTAAAGCTAGAGAGGGCTTCAGGCAGTACAGCTGTAATTCAGTGGTTGGACCATATCTTACATGTGAGACTCTGCACCTTCAGTTTCTGCTGTAGCTCCTATAGCTGCTCCATCAGGTTCCAGCTGGGGCTAGCGTATGACTTGTTGACCTGAAGTTAAAATGAACCTGTGTGTTCAGTTGTGATACAGTACTAAGAGAAAATATGCCTTTTGGAGTCAGATCTCAAATAAGCACAAGTACAATAGTACAGCTGTTGAAGTAGCTCCGATGCAACTCTCGTCTTGTTGTGCATCGCTTTTGATGAGAAAAGAGGAGGTTTCTGATTCTTCCCCCTCTGCACATGATTTTGATACTCACTGTAGTTGTTTGTTTGCAGCCGCCTAGCAGATCTACTGGACTTTAAAAATGTATTTTTCCAGTTATGAGCAGGTTGAGCTTCCTGTTTCATGGCATAGGTGGTAGTTTCTCCAGTCAGCGGATGATGGTGGAACATGACAGGAGTGTACGTTGCTGGGTTTCTTACAAAAATCCCAGTTTCTGTTGTTGGACTTGTGTTCAGTGATCATCGATGTTCTTCCCAAACTTCTGTGATGTTTGTGTAGGAAGCTCTGCACACTGAGGCAACCACGAAACATTTGGTCATGTCCATGGCCTGTGCTGTAGGCACTTCTACCCAAGCCGGGCACAGCTGATGAAGTGGGGAGTGGTACCCTTACGCAGTTGTTTCATTTAGCACAGCAGAGCACTATGGAGAACTGCGCTAGGTGGGTGCCCACGCGTGCTGTTCGCAGTTCTGCGCGGTGCAGGTTGAGATCACTGCGTTAACAGTATTCTGAGAAGATGCAGGTGCCGCAGATCGCCTGTGGTTCTCTTCACCCAGCTCCTCTGCAGACGTGGGTCTGTCTCCAGCCATCTGCACACCGAATTATTTCCACGCCCTGATAGAAGAATATGAATGGTTCCTGGGTGGAAAAGTCCGAGCTCTTTGTCGAGTGAAAGTGGATAGATTTCTGCATCAGGTCATGTCTGTGTTGGTGATGATAATTTTCAGTTATCTGCTGTTAGGCTATTGCATCGAGGGTAGCGGCGACAGCAGTACCTCTGTCCTAATGAAGTGTTGGATTACCTATGGTGAGTCAGTAGGTGATGACACATTTCTCGCTGTCAGTGGAAATCTCAGATGTGGGGATGATGGGTGTTATGCCAGTGTTCAGCTGGGAGTGCAGCCATGCAGTAGTACCGTTCGATGATTGTTGTTTTCATGTAAAAAACTCTCTTGTGGACTGTGAAATCTTAAGAAGGACGCAGTTTAATAAGGTCTGAACTGTCTCAAGGCCCTCATTTGTCTAACTGATTGTGTTTCAGGAGGTGCCATCACAGTATGCACATGCACTTACTTTATCTGGTACCTACAGAAATTGAAGTAAGGCTCTGTACGCTAAGGCGTGGTAGATCTGGCACCATATGTGGCTGGGGGGGCCCCGAGCGTGGTGGGGAGGGCAGGAATGGGGCCGACCCAGTCTCCTCTTGTCCTTCTGCCTTCACTGTAATTTCCACTCACCTGGTAGGCAATTACAGAGGGCTTATGTGTTAGAGTATCAATTAAAGGTAGTGTGGAGAATTGAGACATTCCCTACGAAGGTAAACTACTGAATACTAATAATCCAGTCAGACCCCACCGTTTCCCTTATTGTCCATGTCTCTCTAAATTGAAAACACAGGAGCACAAGGTACTCCTTTTTTCATAGCTCCTGCTGTTTGGGGCACAATCAAGCTCTGAATAATCCCCGTAGTTTGCCCTGTTTAGCACTGATCTAGCTCTCTGCGTGGTGTTGTCCAGACCACAGCAGGTTCATGCTCCATGTACCTGCAGTCCAAGTGACTTGACGGGAAGTACCATCTTGCCTGGAACTGCAGAAGCACATTTGGTAGCCAATTCTGAAAACCAGGTCCATACCCCCAGATCCCTAGCACTGGTGGGAACTGGGGGCTTGGGGGAGCCTTGAATTAGCTGTGTAGTAAGGCTGTTCTTCCTTCTAAGGTAGGTCCCATGGTCTGCTTTGTATTAGGAAAGCCCCATAAAATTATCTTTGAAAACAGCAAGATTTTTATTTTTTTTAAACATGATTTTTGTTAATTTAGCATCCTAGAAGTGTGAACAGCTTTGTAACTACAAATGAGCGTAGCCTTGAAGCATCTCAGGCTGGCGTGCAAGATAATTTCCATCCTCCTCTTTCAGAGAAGAAGGTGCGGTATAGAGTCACCAAATACCCTGTCTGTAGCCATAGAATAACCTGTTGGAGTCAGGAATATGATGCTCGGTGCAATGCCTTACACACTAAATGACACATTTCTTAATTTTCAGCTGCTCTGATTCTGTCTCTTGGAGGAGCCTTTACAGCTACTAAACCGTGTAGCAGGTATTCAAACCAGAAAACCTGATACCTGCAGGTTGGTGCTGGTGGTTGGCCTTGACTCAGTAGGACAGTGCTTGACCCATGGGAGCGGCACTGCTTGTATGCTTTAGGTTAGGCATTTTCTTGATTACTTTCCTACACTGGGTGCTAAGAGCTGTTCTTCATAATGTCACTTTAAATATGTTCTGTGTATATCAGCTTTGCAGACCTGTAAGTTACCACTAAACAGATTTATTTTAAAGGCACTGCTAAAGGAATTACAATGAGCTTATTTTTCTCATCAGGCTGTCTAGATTCGTTTGCCCTGGCTGTCACTGGAGTATTTAAGCACTTGGTATTAATTCAGGATAACTTCATGATGTCATACTGAGATAAAACAAGTTTTAACTGAAATGGGAGTGAGGCCACAGTTTCAATATTTACACTGTTGTTAAAGCAGTGCTTTCACATTTTCTGCTTTCTTGCTCGAGATGAGTGCTTCACAGCTCTTTTAGAGAGCAGATTTGATGGAGTTCTTGTTTCAGCTGCTGTTCCCTGATTTTTCTCTTCATTGTTAGAGGCTTTTCAGTTTTGTAAGATAAAATAGAAGCTATCGTGTACGTAAGCCCACTTGAACCATGTCTACAAGTTGTAGTATTGTTTGTGGTCGCTCTTGTGGTAGTAGAAGACCCATAATCTGTTGAAATTTAGAGTAATCCTTTAAGCTTGGGTCACCGAGAGGTCTGCTGAATGTTTGAGCATGGACGTCTTATGTAGCTGATGAAAATACTACGGTAACAACAGAGTAATGGTGTGATTTCCCTCCCTCCCACTCCCTGCAAGGCTACTTTTTCTCAGATGCATTAATTTAATAGAAATACTGAAAGTTGACCGGAGCAAAGTTTTTTGTGGTTGTTAGTGGGGTTTTCTTTTTAACTATTTATTTAGTGTAAGGCAGAGTTATGGTGTATAGTTCTTAAATTATGTACTTCATTATTATTAATTTTAAAGAAGTCCCAATATATAGAAAAAGTTATTCTGAATAGGAGGGGGGAAAAAAAAATTACCATTGCTGTTTCAGTGCTGTCGCAGCTTTGGGAGTCTTGGAGCTTTCCCAGCAGACGTTTGGGGCCATCAGAACTGTCTGCGTCTCGGTGCCGTGCTCACACACCTCTTAAATATAGCTTGTAAATACCCCAGAATTGGGGTTCTGTTCTTATAACAATTTTAAAATCCATTTAATGGAAGCATCTGTGTGCCCACATAAGAACGTTTTACAAGTGGCTTAAATCTAACGCAATTAAAGTGTGTTTGCTGAGGAATTTTCAATGTTTAACTAAATGGATTTAGAAATAATTAGTTAACAGCACAGTCTTCTGTTTAGGCAAGACTTTAATTTCTTCTTAGGGACAGAGGGTGCAGCTCGGCTGCCTTTTGACAGAGGACCGATGGAGCTGTCAAACCCTGTAGAAGTATTTAAATGAAAGAATTGTTGTTAACATGGCAATGTTTTGGTTTTTGTTTTTTTTTCCTTTTTTTGACTCCACAAATTTACAATCTATATCATTAGAATCATTAAGTAACCTGTGTTGCACATCTTTTGTCTTTTTGTATACAATTAATAGCTTAAATTGCATACTGTTGATTTATTTTAGCATCTAAAATGAAGAGACAACATGAGAAAGTTTTAGAAATATTATTTGCTTCAGTTATCTCTGTGGAAATCTTTAGGTTGCTTTTGCTGCTTTCTCATTGTATTAATTGTGTCTCTCTAACATTGCACAGAATGTTTAATTTCCAATTTTTAGACTAAATGAAAAAATAGAGAAAAGAAAAGCGACAGGACAGTGATCACTAAAGCTTTGATATGGGGGGGGTGCTTAGCACCCTGAGATGCTCACAGTGTACATACCACAATAAATATTGTTGTTCATTAATTTCTAATCACTTTGTGACACTGTCGGTGGAGAGATTGTCTGACATGAGAAATCAGGCAGCAGGAAGGAAAAACCCATGCTGTGCATTTATGCCGTGCCCTGACATAACATATTGCAGCCTCGCAAAGGCTGACAACAGCACATACACTGGGAGGCCAGGATGACTTCAGTCTGAGTGCATTTTTCACTGAATTTTGAGTAAATGCTGTATGGAAAGGTTAAAAAAAAAAAAGCTTTCCTCCTCCTCTCAGTTTAGTTGTACCAGAAAGGCTTGTATTAGCAAAAAAAATGCTGGTTTGGATCAGAGATGTGCAACACTTGGAAATGTTCAGTGCGTTTTGTGATGGGCTTGTGTATGCACAGCTCACATCTCCCTTAAAGGGATTGCGTGGCATCGTTATAACGCCGAGGCTGGAGGTTGCCTTCCAGGTTA
This sequence comes from Ciconia boyciana, assembly GCF_034638445.1. Taxonomy (NCBI): domain Eukaryota; kingdom Metazoa; phylum Chordata; class Aves; order Ciconiiformes; family Ciconiidae; genus Ciconia; species Ciconia boyciana. Next base: position 2,181,392 of record NC_132941.1, on the reverse strand, counting down.
GTACTTCCACTTCTTCAGCTATTTTAACCTTATTTCCTCCAGGGCAGCCAACGTATTTGAATCCATCTGCCAAGTTTTGAAGAGGTTTAAATTCCAATTAAGAATGACAAAGAGCCCTCCAAACTTTCTGGCTTGCATGGCGTGGAGAGCATCTTGAGACACAGCGCTGCTTTGCGAGGCAGCAGCAGGCAACTCGGCGCAGCTGCTGGGTCCTGCCGCCTTCCCGGGCAGTTGTGGAGTGAAAGCAACAAAAATTCGTTCAGTCTCACAGCTACTGTTTTAATTCACAATGGCAGCCCTAAACCCATCCAGAGCTGTTTGTTACCCTGTGGTTCCTGAGCTGCAGGCAGGGCAGGAGATGGAGCCGCGTGATGAGGTTACCTTGTGGTGGGAGGGAGGACCAGGGCCGTTGTTCGGAGGTGGTGAGGAGGAGTCGGAGTGATGTAAGCAGAAGGACTGAGAGAGAAAATGTGCTTTCTTATGGAAAAAGCCATTCATAAACCTCTGACTTACCTCAATGTTTTTCTGATTTTCTGACTTAAGTTTTTCTGACTTACCTCAATGAGTTAGATGTACATTTTTTTATAACTTACAGACAAAATCGATTCTTTAAACTGCAAGAACAGACAACGCTGATTGTTTGCAATTATGATTGAGTTATTTAAAAAGAAGACAGTTTTCCTTGAGGTAACTTGGAGAGGAAGGAGAAGAGCGCTGTGATTTGTACTGATTTGTGTTGTGTGCTAAAAAGTTTGTAATTTTGGGGCAGTGATGACTAACAGGACTTCAAGTCTTCTGCCCGCAGCTGGGGACCAATTAAGGTGATTTACTCTAAATCGTCTCATGCATTTCGCATTTGATATACAGCTAATTCTTCTTTACATTTTAGGATGTCATCGGTCAAGTTTTGCCGGATGCAACGACAACAGCATTTGAGTGTAAGTATGACTTGTATAAACTGTCTCCTTTGTCACATTATGGGGCTGTCATTTTTAAAATAAATAATGTTTACATTCATTATATGTTACAGTTAAATATTTATGCGTTAATGCAAGTTTAATGATGATACTGAACTAAGCAATATTTTATTATTTAATCACATCTTGAATGAGCATATTTCTACAATATAGCTTTAATTACCAGCATGACCTTACCATGCTCTTACTCCTCACTGCAATTATATTGCTCAAATTAAATGAAAAGTATGAAGTACCTATAGGTCTAAGTTTAAAATTTTAATCCTCTGTTGGAAGAAACCAAAAAGAGCAGCAGTTTTTACAGAAATATGGTACAACGTACAGATTTTGTACCAAATATAGCAGCATTAGAAGTTAATGTTTCCTTTCACTGGAACAAACATCTGTTTTTTGCTGGAAGGACTGCTGTGTTTTTAGTTTTCCTTCTTTTCTTCTGCTGGGCTCAAGCTAAATACACCATCTTCTCTGTCCCCTGTGCGAGAGTGGGAGGTGTCAGTAGTTATTCAGCTTCAGCTCTTGGAGGAGGTATGAGAGCTGCAGGAAAATGGCACCTGCTTGGACTTGGGCAGTAGTAATGAGTCCTGAAAGGCCACGTGGGTCTGTTTGAGAAGCTGGGAAAAATAGCTTCTGTGTAGGATCTGAGAAAGCTGTATGTTGAGGTGGTCCATAATGGCACTTGCACCTCGTGAAAATGGTTATATTATGCTTTTGCTGAGTTAGGAAAGCTCTCGGTGATTGTTAGTGCAGATTTAGGCCTATATCTGCTAATATCTGTTTCGGCTGTATTCTTTGAACCCTGTTCATTTTTATTTTTGGAGGGATTCCTGGGGGATTGTCCTATCTGGAGAGCAATAAGCTGCAACGGGGAGTCAAACAGCTGTGTCTTAGGGGATAAGATACTGAGCTAGAGTTTTATTCCAAATGGAGAGGGCTCCTGCTATTCCCTTTTAATGTTTATTATAGGTTTTTTTCTGTGTAACTCTGTGTTTTCCTTTGATAGAGATGAAATAGCAACAAGGAGCTGGAGGGTATTAGAAGTGTTACGTGAGTAAGGTAGTGATGCTGAAGGTGAGAGAGCAGATATGACAAGATGGGGCCTTGCATTCTTGTTAGCATTTCTCCCCTTTTTAGAGCTTTATGGATAATTCTGCATGTAGATAATCAAAGGAAACGTTGTTTTATGGTCCTTCAAGTACTATTCAGTGCTTTCCATTTTTCTTTTCATGTATTTGTGGTTTTCTCTCCTAAAATACCAGAAACCTAAGAATGGAGATTATATGTGTTATTTCTCCATAGTCTTGACATTTCTCCTGCCCTGCTTTTTAAAATGAGACTTTCTAAAGAGACTTGAGCAACAGCAGGCTCCAGACCTTGCCTTTTTTTTTTTTTTATGATTTGTTAATATTTTTTACATACCTCCCACATCACACATTAGCTTTGTTTGAACTTCATGCACCAGTAGCAGTCGCTGCAATCAGGGCAGTAGCCCATATTAATGGTACCATGTGTAGAACTTTCCTGGAAATACTTATTTCGTTGTGTCTTCTAACATCTGCTTCTGTGCTTTCAGTTCATGTCTCTAGTCTGTCATTTACATCTGCACAAAACCGTTTCCCCTGCCATTTAACTGGCATCTAAAATATGTTATGTATATTGATGCGTGATTTTTCTGGTTACTTTTTCCATATCAAATGCCTGGATTTTACCAGCTTAAGCTTTGTTCTCACCTGCTTCATTGCTGCTTCAGATGAGGATAATTGCCATCCAGAGCAGGCTCCTCTACTGTTTGTTTAGTTATTGTTATCTACAGCGTACCATCCATTGCAGCTCCTACCTGGGGCTGCACTTCTCCTACTGTTGGACCTTTATGTGGATTTCACCATTGTATTACACATCGCTACAAATAAAATCACTAACAACATATGGCCTGTTATGATCCTTTTATCCAAACTCTGCCATTTTGTATATTTGTGACACGCTGCAGATTTTTCTGAAGATTGCTTCATAATATTTACCATCTGCTGCACTCTGTTTGGTATCTTGCAAGGATTTCTTCCTCCATTTTAAGTGACATTAGCAAAATCCAGCCAGTACATAGGATTTTTTGGTTCTACTTTTGCTTCCCTAATGTGCTGGAAAATCGTATTGCTGTGCTCTAGGCAAGTAGAGAAGCCTGGAAATCTTTCTGAACCCATGTGTCATATCTAGCTAGTTTTTTGGGCTGTGCCCACTTAAATGTCATGGTAGGATGGCAAAGGATCTCTGCACAGATATGAGAATTTTTTTTTTTTTTTCTGGTTTTGCTCTTTACAAGCATTGCCTGGCTATTTTAGATTTGGCTTTTTTAATGCCAGGTAATATTTTCTGCCTTTTCATCAATATATTTTTAATTTATTCTCTTTGTACCACCTTCAGGAATTTTGCAGTTCTGAGAACTTCAGCGTTAATTTCTTAATCATTTGAAATGAATAATGTGTGGTGGGTGTTGTTTTTTTTTTTTTTTTAAATAAACATTTTGCAAGTGGGCTCTAAGAGTTTTCCAGCTTTTTTTTTCATTTTTGGTTGTCCCAGCTCAGTTTGTTCCATCAAGCCAGGCTCGTTTAACAGCTTTTACCTCCGTATATTCATCTTTCTCTGTCATATGTTTCCCCTCTTCTGCATTTTACTCTGATCCCTTCTTGTTGATGCATGGCGTTTGTTGTGTTCACTATTCCAACAGCTGCTTCTTCAGCCTTTCTTACTCCGTTACACACTGCGACTGGGACTTGGGTTTCGGCCAGGTAGCAGTTTTACAACTCCTCCTCCTTTCTGCCTAAAATGTTTCCAGGCAAGGAAGCATTCAGTTTCAACTCACTAACTCTTCTTAATCTTTTCATCATTCATGACTCGCTGCAGGCTGGTAACCCTAGCAAGTAGTTTTAGCAATCTGGCAGTTCACCAGTTAAATTTCCATGAGACAAGGCTCTTGGAAGCCTTGCTATGCTATCTAGTTCCTCTTCCAACTTCCATGTTTCCAGTGTCCCATAGCTCTCTTCTGGCACATTTTAAAAGTGTAATTCTAAGGGGTTTGTGGGGTTTTTTTCTTATTGGTTTGTGGGGTTTTTTCCTTATTATTTTTTTCTTGTTGTTTTGCTCTCTCTTCTGCATTGTTTTGCTTTTTTTCTTTATAGCCTCAGAATTACCTGCAAGGTTTTCAGAGGCAAAATGAACAAACTCCTTTTCTCAGGTAGTTTTAATTTGTTGACTCAGATCTCTTCCCAGATTCTTGTGCACAACTAGGAGCAAGAGTGAGTTTTCATCCAGGGACATAATGGCACTTTTTTATGCTGATGTAATACGCAGGGGCCGTGATTGCAGAGAGCACGTGTATCAGCGCGCATCGATAGAGATGGGGACAGACAGACAGACTGCCCCAGCCTCTGCTGGCATCCTGAGCTGGTCGGGAGCAAACCTGCTCCAGTCCCGAAGGCATGTAAATGCACTCGCTCACCTCCATGTCCTCACCCTTTGGTATTTAATAGGTGTTTGAAACATGGTGTGTATGTTGCTCCTTGATTTCCCAGTGCACGTTAGCTTGGGCAGAGTCATTTTCTTTCTAACCATATGGCTTCCTGACCAGCTTGCTTGCAACTTGGAGCACAGACAGAATTGTTCTGGTCTGTCCGTCCTCATGTGTGTAGATGTGTCCTGACACACGGAGCCCCATCAGCTTTCAGGAAGAGGTGGGTGTCTCAGGCCTTTTAAATATCCCAACTCAGATGGGCCTGCGTGTTTGAGATTGCCCACAATAGATGTTTTCTGGCCAAAAAGGTGTGTGAATTTGTCAGCTGTTCTTTGGTATCAGTTGGATGTTCTGTTATTGTTTTCTTTTCAAAGAGATCCAAAGGGAAAAAAACAAATGTAAAACTGGGGTATACACCAATGTGCTTGTGGGTTTTTTTGTGGTGTTTTTTTTTTTTTTTATAAGTATCTAAGGAAGATATTTAAATTGCAGCAGGCAAAAATTGGAGGCAGATCATTAACCCCTCCCTTCTCTCCCAAAGCTAGAGCAATAAAAAGAAATTAACATTTTGTAACTGATTTGGAGGGGAGGGATCTGTTCCGTTCGTCTGGCGACTGGTGCCGCTCTCCCATCAGTGAAAGTGTATGAACTTTTCACGAGGACCGGAGCAGGAGAGGAGGACGGGGTGGACACTGCTCCCGTCGGAGTGAAGGAACCGCACGGGGCGTCTCAGCAACTGCGGCTTGTGACATTGGAGCGTGTTGTTGCACCAGCTGGTGCTAATGGGGGGGATTGAGCCCCCTGGTAAATCTGCACCTGCTGAATCCTGCCATATGTCTTTGGAAAGTCTATTCCTCCTTCAGATCTTCGTATTAATAATTCTTTCTGAATGCCTTGCTCTGCTGGAGCCTTTCCGAATCTTGCTCCCTTTCCTCTGGTTCTGTTTCTACAGCAGCCTCTTTCCTTACGCCAGAAGTGCCTTGTCTGTGTGTTTGTGGCTGCGCCTGAGCCATCATCACGAAACCGTGATTGCCTGGTAATGCTCCTCGTGCCTCCTGCCTCCTCTTCACCCACAGCTGCACTATGAACAAAGACACAGACTGGTTTTGCTTATTCACAAACTTCTGCCTTTGTCTAAATCTCTCTATATGAACATTGCGGATTTGTGTCCGCTTGTAAGTTACTGTTTTTAAGTCGGCATTGCTGTGTCATGAAGAAGCAGAGATGCCCGTGCATTTGTAATGGGGATGGGGGCACAGGGAGGAACTTGGCATAGGGCAGGTGAGTTGAGGTAGGGTTGACAGTAAGACCACAAGGTTTTAGTGGGAGGAAAACAATTTAATTATTTTTTTTTTTTTAATTTCTAGTAATTCTGATGAAAGAAACCACCAAAACTTAACTCCATCTGGGAGGATCGAAGCACACTGAGAAACTTTACTTTCTGTTTGCTGTGTCAAAATAATGCCTTGATGGGTTTCAGCGGGGGTTATTACAGCACATGCAAGGTGCTCGGCTTCTGGAGAGGTTTTGGCAGTAAAAGAACTGTTGAGAGCAAAGTTTTGAGCACTTTGTTCATGCCTCCTTTTTAGGTGGAATTGCAGTCTTTGTTAATTAATGTTTGGAATCATTATACATTCTTATTTCAGGGTACCTGTGTAGTTGGCTTAAACGTTCTTTGTATTTTTATTTGCTTCTAAAAGTCCAGGTGAAAACCTTACATATTGAAATTGTAAATATCCTTCTTCCATTGTTCATAAATGTAATACATTTCTTTGTTAGATGAAGATGAAGATGGTGATCGGATTACTGTTAGAAGCGATGAAGAAATGAAAGCCATGCTATCCTATGTAGGTACAGTATAACAAATGCTGGTATTTTCCATGTTTTTCCATTTCTGTTTGTGTATCTTTGCTTGTATCAAAGTGTTAATGTAAGCTGCAGTGTTCACAGTACAATATTCCTGTATTAAGTTCACAGTGTAATATTCCTATATTAAGTGTAGGTGTTTAAAAACTGTATCACATGAGATGTATGGACATGCTTGACTTTTAAAAAAAAAAAAAAAAGAGACTTGTACACTTACTGATCATATCATAAACATTAAGAATAATGCATCTTAATGACTTTTGCATTAGGTATAGTGCAGGCTAAATGGACTATCAATTTCTTGTATTTTTTATGCAGTACTTAAAGTAACGGCTCATTAAAAATGAACCCCTGGGCTCTAAAAATTTTTCAAAATCTACTTTCATCTGGAGACTGTTTCACCCCTCCTAACAGAAGAGTTTCATTGTAGCTGCGGGCTCAATATTCATAGAGGATTTAAAGACGTATTTTCTGTTTTTTAATATGAGATATATGTGTGTCAGTGTGTGCCTTTATATACAAGATGTGTGTAAAATCTCTATCTAGATACCGATAAATATAAAATCTGTTTACAGAAATAAAGTATGCAGTTACTTATTGAAACAAAATAATTTTAATATAGCTTCAGTGTATCTTTCATGTTGCAGATGTAAATGAAAAAAATCATTTAACATTTCCTTTCAAATGAAATTGATAAGCGAGAAAATAACAAATGGGTATTTTCTCTCTAAGCCAGATGGACTGCTAGTTCCTTATAAAGTGCACTTCTCGCTCTATTAATGGCCTTAACTTGGAACATACCAGAAACAAGCCCTGTTTAGTACCATTCGTAGGGGGTTTTGGTGGGACTTAATGACTTCAGTTTAGTCCTTCTCATCAGTTCCCCGTTGCAGAGGAAGCAGAGCAGGGACATGCTTGGATCACTTACATCTTGCCTGAGTCTCTGCTTAATGGATCTCTCTTGGGCACATATTCTCTAGTGTTTGGCAAAATGATGTAGCTTTGTTATTGTGAAACTAGCACATAAATACATCGAACCATGGATGTTTCCCGTGAAGGGGGCTCATGTTTTCTAGGCTCCAGGAAGGCTTCCTGAGTGAAATTCTGATCCTTTTGCTATCTGCAGAGGTTGTACTCTTTCTTGCCTTGCAAAGGCTGGGGTGGACGTTCATTGACTGGAAGTCTGTTAGCAGACCCTGGTTCAAAGAGCCTTTAGTCATTGCCTGTGACTTAATCCTGGGGTGAAAGAAGTGCAGGTTCCAGATGATGGTGATTGATCTCTGTGAAACTCAAGGGATTTATTAAATAAGCCCCTCTCATGAGCAGTTTTCTTTCCAGAGGAGGTGAAACCATTGTATTACAAGTTTGATATTAAAGAGTGTAAGGCAGTTGTGTGAAAGAAAGGAAGAAAAATCTTGCTGCAATGAAGGGGATTTTGTGCTTGTTTGAGGTTTTTTTGTTTTGTTTCATTCAAGTAGATTACTGGTGATGCTTCCCCACTGGAATTCCTTGTGTTTCTTGAGTTTTTTCCTTATAAAATGTCTGCCATTTTTGCTGTTGAACTGGAAAACTTGAATTTTCCTGGCACAGTCTTGAGATTTATCACGCCTTTGTAAGGTCATCTTTTTGCTATGCTTCCAAGCTTACTGTTAAAGTTTCAGTACATTGGAGTTATGATTGCTCAACTCTCTGCTTTCCCTTAAAAATTATGGGATGCCTGTAAATGACTTCTTTCTGCTTCAGCAGCTTTTCTTCTCTGAAAATTTTCCCTTCAGTTTTAAACTAGTTTTCTATTTGTGTTGCATTGATGGTTTAACTTTTCTAACATCCTATAGGTGTCATTTTGGGATATGTTTATAAGAAAACAAATGTTCTTAGCCTACAAGAAAAGGAATTAATCTACTGTAATCTTGAAGAATATAACTGGGAAGAAAAATACTCATTTTTGAGTATTTTGAGGCCTGCAACAAATATTTGGAGGATTGAACAGCTGCTAAAATATTTCTAGGAATTTTGACATGGTGCAGTTTGCCTCCAGTTCTGCTAGTATTCTCCAAAATGAAAGTGAAGGGTTTTCTTTCAGTTTAAGAACAAAAAATAATTCTCTGAGAATACAGATCTCTTCTGTCCAGGTATGACACTATAATTGGGGAAGATGTTTTGAATCGTGCACGATCTCTTATCTTTAGGTTCTTTGGTTTCTGAACTTCACAGTAAGTTATTTCAGGCAGCTCTTGAATTATTTTAGAGTGTGCAGAAATACTTTGTATTATGCCTGTGCAAATGTTGTGGAATAGTAAATAAAATTATTTTTCTGTTGTGCACTGCGGTTAATTAAAGACAGACATTGAGGAGCAGTGGAGTTGCACTTTAGCTGTTGTCTTGTACCAGTATAAAAAGGCAGTAATTTTTTTGACAGCCACTGATTGGAAAGTTGCTTGCAGCTTTTTGAAAGCAAGGGGTACATGCTCTGGATCAATAACTGGCAAATTTTCCATTAAAAAGAGTACCTGAACAATGTTCCAAATAGCCACTGGCATCTTAATTTTCCATGGAAACCTCAAATGCTCATGTGTGGAGGACAAGTTATTTTCAGACAATTTTTCCAGACTACTTGTTAACAGTTATTGCTGTCCCAAAAGGTTGACAGCTTACATGATTGATATTTCATTTACTTGTCATCACTGTTTGAGTAATGGAGAGGGCCATGTTTTCTTCTCTTCCCCCCCTCCCCCCCTTTTTTTTTTTTTTGGTAGGAAGCAGTCTCATGTATGTTTATTTTAGTTTATTATTCTAGAGAGTATGTAGTATATGTTTATACTGTGTGTATATATATGTCTTCAGGTCATAGAATGTCACTAGTAAAATGGTAATAAAAAAGTTTGTTTTTCTTACGTAGTTTTGGCCCCCCGTGGAGCAGGACATTCTTTCACAGCTCTATAACTATTAGGTACTGGTGACACGTTTTTATGAAGGGGTACGGGGACTTGGGGGAGGATTTGGCATGTTATTCATGACCCCCCTGATACAAAATAAATCTATGGGGTCGTCCCGACTCCTGAAAAACCTCTTGATCATTTAAAGAGTGGGCTTTTGTAATGAATAGCTTTGCTCTGTATAAGCACAGCTAAAGCATGTGTCACGTGGTTATTTAAGATGTGGATTTATATGTTTGTGCACTAATATGCATGAGATGCCCTGCTCAAAAATCTAGTGGTGAGATTTTAAGGAGGGCAATGCTTTTAGCAGCAGGCATCGTACTAGGCGTATACACAGGAGGTGGGGCTGGACGGATCTTTAAACCCTCAGCAATTTTCTTCATAACAGTTTTTTCACAAAAAGGAAATTTCTTCCTGTTTCTTGACATGAATGTGAAAAACAGAAGCACTGAAAAACTTCTGCACATAAATTGACTTTGATGTCCATCTAACATTTGCTTTCTATAGTTCACATGTTTAATCCCATTGTAAGAGGAAAGAAAAATGTTTTGTAACGTTAGGTAGTTAATAAACTTTTGTCTTTTTTGAGTTGCATAAGTAAAAAATGCTTGCATTATGGGAAACCATTGGTGTGAGTGAAATACATGCATTTGATTCCATAGAGACCTAGAATTTTTTTTCTTGTTGACATCCATTCTTGCCAGTTTGAGTAATAGTATCACAAAACACTGGTAACAGTGACATGCTGAAGTCTTAGACCACACTTGGCTGGTGAGAATTAGCATGAAAGTCAGCGGAGCTACACTGATTTATGCCATGAAGATCTGGCCCACAGCCAGCATGTTTGCTTCAAAGATGTTCGGCGATTGCAAAAGAAACGTGCTTTGTGATGTGCTTTCAATATTTAACACATCGTGATGAGAGATGTGTGGGTTATAGACAGTAAACTCGTAGCAAGGTCTGTCTCCTGCCCCAGGATTTTCTGGTTGTAATGTTAAATGCCCTGTCTGGTGGGTGTTCACCCCTCCTCAGGAGTGAGGGTCAATTATGAAAGGCTAATAAAGATTTTGATTTCTTTAATCCAAATGTTTATTTCTTCATTTAAGGCCACTCTTCATCCTCCTGCCACTTCTCAGGCTTCCTTGTACCACATCAGGTATTTTCTGTCTTCCTGGGTCTTGACATTCCCAGATACTTTTGCATCCCTTTTTGTCCATTCTTAGCCTTTTTTAATCAATAAACCTCCCCCTGCAGATCACTCCAGGCAGTCCCCGTAGAGCCCAAGGTCTCGGTATGTCTGCAGTGGCTTTCTAGTAACGCTGTTTTGCATACCCTACCGAGCATTAAACTTCTATGCTAAGGGAATGCACGACATCTCCGCTTATGTGGGATGTGACCCCAACTGCCCTGACCGTGCTTCATCACTGCAAATTCTTGGATAGTTTCCAGATTCTTTTCTCCCTTGGAGTTTTCCTAATTGCACAGGGGGTTTTTTTACTATATTTACAGCGTTTCTTTGTGTCCACATTTGACTGGTTTTCCTGGCTTCTCCAGGTGTGGCAACTGCTGTGTTTGCTGTAAATGTTTCATTTGCTCACTCTTCTGAAGCATTCCCAGGTTTCAGGTGGGCCTGAAACTTGCTTAGCTGAGCTAGTGACAGATCCCTGTGCTGGAGTCAGTACTGTGCTGGGCATCACAGCCCCTTACTTATGTTCCTCCATGCCACTTTATTGTGTGAACGTTGCAAATGGTGAGAAAGCATTCTAAAGGCTGATATGTACTATGGCAATTTAAATAAAAAAATGCGTTGAATTAAACAATCCATAAGTGCTCTTACTGCTATTCATACGTTACTGAGTAATCTCTTTCTTTAATCTCTTTGCAGTATTACTCCACTGTAATGGAACAGCAAGTAAATGGACAGTTAATAGAGCCTCTACAGATATATCCAAGAGGTAATGCTTAACAAATTCTAATCAACAATGATGATATCACTAAACTGTTTCATCAACAGTTATGTTTTCGGGAGGTTTAAATGCACATAACATGATGTTTACCTCTTAATTTGGATAGAAGAATTCATTATTGTGGGGAGTGTAGAGAAAACTACATTTATTGCATATAAAATAGCCAATTTACTGGAGTAAATTAGACTAACGAGATTCAGTTTGCATAGTACATATTTATGTACATTTAAAAAACTCATTGGTGATGGTTCTGCATGTATTCAGACCAAAGCAGATGAATAACTTAAGTTTGGGATACTTAGGAAAATTGGGTTTTGTTAAGATCTTTTAATATCATTAATCAGCCTAGGAGACTTGGGGCATGTGACTGTCATTGTTCATTTTGAAAATGGAAACATGTCTGTCACGGAAGCTCTATGCGTGACACATTTTATTTGAGATTCGGGCACTTAGTGGTATCAAAGTGATCGCTAGTACTTTAATAGTTCTCCTCAACAGGGAAAGATGTAATCAATTATGTGGGCTGAGGCAATTAAAAAATAGGTCATCTACATCCATCCTGAACAAAAATCCGTAGGCAGCTAGTTAGGTTTTTGGGAATGCACCGCTCCCTCTGAACTCAAATAATTGTTAAAGAAAGGCTAATACATTACATAATTCTGCTGATTCATTCAGATGCTCTCACTATCCAGTCTTTGAATCTCTGATTCTTAATTGATGAAACAGATAAGGTTTAAATTCTCCAAGTAAATCTCCCAGCAATAAATTAATTGAAATAATTAAAAATTAAACTCTTCTCACTTAACTGATATTATACAAATAATCATACTATGAGTTTCCCAATTAAACATTTTAGACTTCCATTACTTACAACTCTCTGAAGTTTGAATTGGGCAATTAACCAACAGTCTTCTCAAACACATGCTAATAAGGTCTCAAAAGGAGGCTGGGTTTCCTGGTAGTTTAGTACGCTCCTATGGAAGAGAGACTTGAATTGAAGGGGAATATGGAGATTTTTTTTTTTTTTTTTGATGGCTCAGGCTAGCAAGATCTGATTGAGAGGGGGGACTCCCAGATACTCGAGCTGCAGGACTCCAGAGCAATGAGCAGTCGAGGCACGTTCTCGTGAAATGAATGCAAGGACAGCTATGAAGGGGGAAGCTGCGTTCTGCCCCCTCGCCTCTTCCCAGGCTGAGGTGCGAGGGTCTCAGCCTTTCTCCTGAACCTCTTTCTGTAGAAGGCCATTTAATTATTGACGTACACTCTGTCTAAAAACACTGACCACCACTTGCAGGAAATAAAATGCCAGGCTTTCATGTGGCTTGGAGAAACTGATATAGTGGATGATCCTAATAGGTGGGAAACCCTTCTTGGAAATACAAGGCAATTAGATCTGTTTCCCCTTAAGCAAACAGTGTGAGGAAGTTGTGGCAGGAGGTGCTCAGTAGCTGGCATGCCTGAGTATTTAAAGGGACATTTTGAGGTTACAGATCAGGCTTAACCTTCTTTTAGAGTCTCCTTTTGGGTCATTGCTGAAGAACCAGCCAAGTAGATTCCTGCTCCTGCTGCTTTCTCCTTTTTCTATTTCCTTTACATCCAAGGATAATCTTCTTTGACTGTACAGATTCAGAATTCATCTCCACGCTGCTGAGGTTATGATCCCCATGTATTATCTCCACATTTTCACCATTGGCTCAACTACGCACATGTCTGCTGGTATTTTCCCGTAGGTGGCTTGCCCCTTACTCTGAATTCCTTCAGAGCTGAGCTGCTGTTTCATCTTTCCAAATCACCACCTTAAAACATCTATTCTTTCTAGCTTACAGCTTTAAAGCTACCTTGTGCTCCTTTCGTACCTAGACTGCCTCCAAGTTCTGCCGCTGCTTTTCTGCAATATCGAACAAAGTGCACTTTCCTGCATTTTTTTCTGTCTTCTGGCATTTAAAGTTCTAGTCCTGCCTCCCTAGTGAACATCCCAAATTTTGTTAGCAGAAGCACTTTTCTTTCATGCCCTTTTGGCTGTGTCTCTCTCCATACTGCAGTTTAAAGCCCCATCAGTAACGTGCAGCCTTTCTGCCTGTAACTTAAGGTTCTCCCTTTTTAAGAGCTTCTTTTGCAAGCCCAGGCTTCCTTTGAGTCCTTTTCCCTTTCTGCCTCTCTCACTTCTGAGGAAGCCTCCCAGTTCCTGTCTCCACTCAGCTTCTGAAAACTCGTGTCTTCCATGAAGCCTGCCAGTAGTAAATGTCCATGTCCCTGTGTTACCTTGGCTGTGCTGTATTCATGTGATAAATTAAAGGTCTTTAAGGGGAAAAAATGGTATTTTGTCCATTTAAAAAAAAAAATGCATTGTTGCTGTCTAGGTAGTAAAAGCCAGAGTTCTTTTTTTATACTGAAAATAAACCTCTGTATGCATATACATAAGCAAGAGAGTGTGTGCATACACACACTATATTTATACACATATATATCCTGTCTATGTTATAGATATAGTCCATCTATGGAATGCAAGGTGAATATACCATTTAAATATATATCATAAAAAATATTATTCTTCTAATATGTTGTTCAAAATGTTGCTTTTAATCTATTGGAAAAAATCTAATATGCTTATATGTATTTTAGAATAGTTTATTGTTTTCTAGTTTGTTTTTTTTTTTATGCCCACAGTATCATAATATTTTTCTTCTTTAAGATGCACATTCTATTGTCATTTAAAGGCACATGGCCTGGCCCTAACTGATGTGTTTAATAACTATCATCTGTGTCCTTCTGACTAATAAATAGTTCTGTTTCCTGCTGTCAAAAATTGAAGTGAAATGCATGTGCATCAGAGAAAGAGAAAAATCAAATTCATCCCTCCTCAGACAATCAATCAAAAGTGACAGGCCCTTTAACATACAATTTGTAGGGCACTGTAGTTTTAAAATGGGAACTGTCTGTAACATGTAGCTAGAAGCCTTTGTGGCTTTAACATTTGACAAAAGCACATCTACCGAATGGAAGAACAAGGCAATATATAGTTCGAGAGACTTTAGGAAAATACTTTCTCCTCAAGCAGCGTGTCCCTCTGTAAACCCAGACATCATAATAAGATGCCACGTTTGTACATCTGTGTCCAAAATGTGGCATTTTGTACTGCATTTATCCAGCATTTGGTTTCTTGAGACTCACTGCTGTTGCCCCTGACATGTTTTTTCTGGATTTAAAACAAACTGTCTGCATTTGACAATATGACTAATTCATGATGTGTGGCAGCTGATTCCTTTAAAATACATCTTGCAAATATTTCTGTTAAATTCCAGAAAAAATACAGCATGTGAAAATATAGTGACATAAGATATTGATTTTAATTTGAATTACAAAAAGAATCTGATAATTTAAGCCAACAGTTCTCTTGATTTTGATGTGTTTTAAGCAGAAATTAGAATTTATATTACATGGTGTCAGAAAGCTCTTAGCATTTATAAATGCTCACTCCTGCAAGTTAAAAATCCTGGTTCGTAATTCCCACTCTGGGTCTTGTGAGGCACTTTTCAATCATTTCTCTCTGCTAATTTTGGTGTCACCCTCATTTCTTTTTAAAAGATTCATTTTGAGCAAATTTGTAAATGGCCCTGATGTGTTCTACAATTTAGTCAATTACTGTTTCAGCCTGCAAGCCTCCTGGGAAACGGAACATACATGGCCTGAAGGTACGAATTTCAATAATTGTTTCAGTAAAGTTAGATGGATTTGTAATGCTGTGTTCCACTTATTGAAATGTCAAATAAAACTGCACTTTCTTGAGCTCTGACAAGCAGATTTTTTTTAAAATTTGTGTGTGTGTGTGTGTGAGTGGGAGAAGGATTCATCTGCTGGGTGTTGGCTGCGATATCTGTATATACAGTTTTATTAAAAATGGAATTGCCTTTCTTTTTGTTTTTAACCTCTGTTAATAAGGTTCCTAAATGTTAATATTCAGTTTATCAACTAATGTCTGCTACTACTTCAAAGAGTTTAAAAAACCCCACCATGATAATTTGATTTCAGTAATTTATCTAAGTGTGGAAGGCACTGCAATGAAATTCTTTTAGGTTGTTTGATTCATTCAGGTATGCTTATTGCTTCTGTAGTCATACCCATTTTGAAATGCAGAAGACTACGAAGATATTAAATGATTGTTTCGTTTTTAAAATGAGAATAAATGGTGGATATATCATCTCTTTTTTTGTATTATTTAACTAAGTGTTTAAGATGTAAAGATAATATGTTGTAGTCCGTGAATTATATAGCCTGCTAACCTACATACAGGCGAGACCTCAACCATCGGCATGCCTAGCAACAAGCTAATTAACCTTCGTAGTGAAATGAGAAATTCATGGCAAATTACAGGTTAATTAGAATAGTGTCCTCTGAACACAAACGACTGATAAAGATTCTTTCCCTGCCTGCAGGTAAATACGCGAGCAGGGTCTGCTAATAATAGCAGTTCGGCAGTCTCGGATTCCCTTCCAAGCAATAGGTAAGAGTCAAGAACGGGAGCATATGTTTTGTTTTGTTTTTCTTTTATTAAAACAAAATGGAACCTTGTGTGCGGTAGTTACCAACGATAAGCTTGATGTTGAATAACTTTTTCAATATGACTACTGGGCACGCAGGAGGGAAGTGGGGAAGACGAAATTACCTTGATTCATGGATCTTGTTAGACTCGTACTGCTGGTTCTTCAGGAGAATTATTTTCTGCCGAAACAAATAAGTCTTTGCTGGGTATTTCAGATGGCTTTGTCCTTTATAAAGCATTGAAATACTGTTTATGGGTGAGCTAACTTGTTTTAGTTGATCTAATAATCACTGTCTATGGCAAGGTCTGTATGTTCAGGTCTTCATTGCTTATCTCATTCCAGGATTCTTTGATTTTAACATTTGATACCCGGTTCAGTAGGTTTATTATTGTGGGGGTAAGATTTTTGAAAAATCTGGTGCCCTGTTTCATACAGTTTCAGCAAAGTTTTGGAGGCCATCTCCCTTATCTTTCTTTTTAGATTCCAGTCCTAATTTCAAAACCCATATTAAGATCTTAAAATGCAAGAGAACTCTTTCTCTTTTTTCTTAGAGACCTGTTTTTAAATAGTGGAGCATAAACTCCCTTTTTTTACGTTAGCTGTTACAGGAAGGTGTTGTACTCAATACTGATGTTAAACAAACAAAAAAACACCACAAAAAAACCTTGTGTATACTTAAAAGGAAATAAGAAAAGTCTGGCTCCATCCTCTTCGCATAAGAGTGTATTTGAAACATGGGAATAGAAATCTCTGGAGGTCCCTTTCAACCTAAATTATTCTATTATTCTAATAAGCATATAATATTACATTTATCCGTGCATCAGCATGCTGCTCCCTTTTCTCTCCGAGAGCATTTTGAAAAAAAAAAAAAAAAAAGACTGACAGAGATGAACATGATCAAAGACACAATCATATTGCATTAAGCATGTTCAATCGGCGAAGTGTGGGTACCCGTTCTGGCAGACGCTGCGCAGTGCTGCAATGGTGGGACTGTCCCACCAACCTTGTCTTTGCGTGGTGGGAGTGATGTGACGTGGTTACCCGCTGATGAGGAGGATGCCACCTCCCGTGGTTGGCAGCGGTGCTGGAGTTGTGCTACGGGGGGTAGCCCCATTCAAGTACCACTAAAACCAGTTCTGATGCTCCCTTTAGTGGCTTTGCTAATTGTAGAGATGATAAACTAAAGCTGATACCCTGCGTCAATCTCGGCCAGCCAAGTTTGCCCCCATCCCTTAGGGAAGATTTGCTGTGTATTGCAATGATGAAGATCCCGTCCAAGACTCTTTAAAGAAAATAAATCTGAATGTCTTTATGAACTGCCGTCCTCCTCCCAATCCCACTGAACTAAATAAAGCTGCTTGCTGTTGCTGTTGTGCTTTGGCTTTCAGTACTTCCTGTACTTTGAGCTTGTTCTTAAAGTGCATTGAAAATGAAGCTTCTAGAAGATTCTTGTCACCTTATTTGGTGGTTAATTGCCATTCCTTTTCCGAAACCTTCTGCACTATGCGTTTTGTTTTTGAAGTAATTGAAAGTCTCTCTTTGTTTCATGTTCACAAATTGTTAGTCATGAAAGATGACAAGATCAGCTTATGTTTCCTTGGAAAACTTAATTTTTCTTTAAAGTAGCCGTGGGAACAAGAGGCCTATTAAAGAACAAAGCCACCAAATATGAAATCTGTGTTTTCACTGTTCTTGTTAATAATGATCTGTGATCAAGACACGTGCACATGCCTTTCAAGAATATATTATTTTGTACTTTTTTTTTTTTAAACTTCAGTAATAAGAGCAGAATGTCTCTTTGAGATTAAGTTTTGCAGACATACTTCTATCCAGGCAGCTTGTTGTGTCGAACGTACAAGGAACAGAGTTTGTCAGGAAAGGAGGTGAAGCAGTATTTTGCGAGTGGGTGGAAGTAGTTTGAAGCCATGAATAATTTTACCTACAAAACACACCAAGCTGATAGTTGTGGTTTGTTAAAGTTCTCTTACTAGAAAAAAAAATAAATATGGGTCATTTTGCCTAATGTAAGACTACTGACACAGGAGTAGTTTCTCCTGAAGAAGCACAGGGACTGGCAGCAGCAAGTTGACCTGGAATGGATGCACGTGGCAATCTGGACTCGCCCCCCTCAATTTAGGCATGTCCCTGAGCTGCCTAAATCAGGAGCTGTACTCACCTGCTGACCACGCTCCAATCTGTGGTCAGTTGAGGTTGTGAGGCATCATCAATGCCTCACCCTTCTGCTGCAGATGAGTAGAAATTATTGAGGGATAATGCCTTAAGGGGTTTTAAAACAAGATAAGGCACCTGAAAACTAGATGTGAACCTTATTTTCCTGTTGTTTTTTGAAACACCTGGTGTGTGAGGGTATCTTTTTTTTTTTTTTCCTTTTTCTTCTTTGAACTGACAAACAATAGGTTGTATCTCAAAGGGTATAGTCAGGTATCTAAAAAAGCTAGTTTGTAAAGGTGAAAAATATATCCATTTTTCTTAAATGCTCATTGCTTCTCCAGTTCTGCTGTCTGCAGTTTGAGGAGTAGCTCTGCTGAACATCAGTCAGCATTGCTAAAGTTAAATCTATTCAGAATATGTAACCATGAACTTAACCCGATGGCTTGTTTTTCTTACGGTTTCACTTCTTTTTCTAGAGTGAAATGGCACAGTCGTTAAAAATAATCGCCTCTTATTTTTTCAGCTTAAAAAAGTCTTCTGCAGAGCTGAAGAAAATACTTGCAAATGGCCAGGTAGGTGCACTGAATTGAGTCTTGGCTACATGCATGTCTCGTTACTGCCTAATACTGCAGTGAGTGGCATACCACAAATAGGTGGAGAGATGCTTACTGCTCATTTAGTTGTAATGTGTTCTTTTAATACAGAACTGGAGGGACCATGAAAACCTTCATGATATGAATGAGTTATGTGTCCTGATTTACTTTGATTGGCATAGCAATTTGCTTCCCATTTCTCAAAATGTGCTAATCAGATTTAGCTCCAGCTAGATTGAAGTACCTCACACATGTTGCGCTGCTGCCACAATTTCAGGGAAGAAAGTTAATCAATTTTGAATAACTAAGTCAACTGCTCAGTTAGAATGACCTTCGTATTTTTTAGGGCAGTAAATACTTAAATATTTAGCAGGTTCTTGCAAGGAACTGCTCTGTAATACTTGGAATCACCTTACGTTGTAGCTTCTTAAAAAAAAAAAAAAAGACAAACACCCCCAAACTAAAACAAAAAAACCCCAAAGTTGTAGAAAGCTGTCTTGTTACTTTCGCTTCCTGCTCCAGGCATTCAGATCCTGGTACCCAGAAGTGAAAGGTTTAATGTAACAACTGATGGACAAGTGGACGTCCTGGACAAACAGAGCAATCATTTCTTACCCATTTTGAGCTGAATGTCTGGGCAGGCTTGCAGTAGTGTAATGGCATTAAATATACACTGTTAAATTAAACTACCTTAAAAGAATCCCGGATTCTTCAGCAGCAACATAAATATGTTTTAATGTTTGTCATAGTGAAAGCCCTTTGATAGCCTTGGAGGCAGGCACCTGTCCATTGCGATCAAGCTTGCCTATTAGGCTCTATTGACTGAGACATCTGTGTCACTGCAAATAAAAGACTCTTATTGATTTTCTTAACTGCTGTTCACTTCCCCTCCATGTTTCGAAGGCTGAAATCTTAATTATCTCAGATGCGTATTCAGTGCCTTCACACAATGACCTCTCCAAGCCTCATTGGCATTTCATGAATCAAGTAGTTGTAGTTGAGCGTGTCAAGAAGATAAAGGCAGGTCTTCATGCTTGTCCTTCAGTATCACCTGTAACATTGTGGTCTAATAGATGAGAGTGCCCCTCTAAAATGTGAGTCGAACAGCCCGGTATTGCAGCCTTGCCTATTTGGCACTGAATCCTTTGAACACAGCTTGGAAATGTGTTTTTAAGCTTGTCAGCAGTCCTTACTTGCAGACATAGTTTAATATTCACAGATTCCTACCAGGTTGATTTGTTAATGTTTTAAAATTGTAGCTAAACGATCTATTTCTCCAGATAACTTAAAATCATGTGACTACCAGCAACATGCTTCTGAACTTTTAAAATGGAGTTGATAATTACTCCAATATTACTAATTTTTTTAAAGTAGAATTACTGTACGTGAGTAAAAGCCATCTATTTGTGATGGAGTCCATAAGCTTTATTTGGCATTTTATTTGTTCTGAGTAATAGAAATGAGTATGTTGTGTGCCCTGCAATAGATTGTTACAGATTTCTTTCCTGCTAGTGGAATTTTAGAAAGATGTGAAGGAACTGGAACTCTGATTATGAGTTTAAAAAATGTTACTTAAACCCATTAAAAAAAAAAAAGAAAATAAAAAATAAGTTTTAATACTACCTTTTAGTCACACTGCTCTGATAGGAGTTATACTGCTTTCTGTTGAGAGAAAATGCTTTTTGTTATGCTGCATTGTGTTCTGCAAAATTTGGTCACAGATCCGTAACTGGAAATAGGTTTCTAGTTGTAACTTTAACTTTTCCTCCTTTTGGGGGATTAAGTCACACTTATCATTACTTAAATATGGGTTGGGTTGTTATTTTTTTATTATTTTTTGGCAGTTTGTGCTTTCAGGCATTCATAATGATATTCCTCTAGTAGTTTCCATTTAGGTTTAATAAGGAATTCATATTAATCATTAAAAGAAGGGGACATGATTCTTCAAGATAATCAAATATTGACAGGTTAGAAATAGCTTTCTGCCTAGGTTCATTGATATAGGTGATGCGATATAAATATTTATTTCTTTTCTGTCACTCAGAGTAAATGCCACCAATTGATTCAGCATTGATATAGTGTCAACAGTTCATAAGAAACATTTGACTGGCTTGTGTTTTCCGATTAGTCTCTGCTCTATAAAGTGGGATTTACTAAATCTCTTCAATTGTCTGCTCATAGAGTGTGACTGCTTTCTGAAACCATTATTGCTTCGATTTGTAAAGCAAAGGTATGGCTATAGGACTTCGCCTCTGTCAGGCCTCTACATATAAAATAAGGATTAATTGAGCATTTTGTTTTTAATGATTTACAAGAGATAGACACTGATTTCTTTCAAAAACAGCGGGTATAAGCAAGGGATGTTTTGTTTGCTGATCCGTAATTGAAGTCTGTTTTGCTTTTTCATTAATTCTGTTAATATTGGCATCCAATCAAACTTGGGTTTGCAGGTTTAATATTCCAGTCTATACTGTCGAGTTCATTGTTATTATGTTATCATTTTATGATTGAGCATCCAGTTTTCCCAGTAAAATAAATAAATCACCACATGTTTTTGGCATCTTTATTTGAGCCAGTAAATCACACTTTATCTCTCTATCGGTTGCTGGCAGATCCTTGCTCCACCCCAGTCTTCCTATTTCACCCCAGGGTTTCTGGTTGCTCTTTGTGCCTAGAGACAAGCGATGGTGCTGGGCTGGCAGCGGGCGCAAGTGGTGCAGCATCGCAGTACGGCACTGCTCCTGCCGCTGCCTTTTAGGGAATGGGGTGAAGAAAATACTCTCCTTTTACCAGTTAGCAAAAAGCAGGAGAAAAGAGAATACGCTTTATGTCTCTGGTTCTGCTCAATTTGTTGCTTATAACTTGTGTAACTGCAAAAAAATTCTTCTTTTTTCGCCCCAAGAAGCAAAGATACAAGTATGTTCATAGCTTTGTGGATTCGTTTGATTTCTCTTAAGAGTTTTGTTTATAAGAACATTGCTGGGAATATAGGAAAGAGACGTTTGTTGTTACCTCAAAGAGTGGAGAATTAAAGTCCTCCAGCTTAGGAGAGCGGCACTCCTTAAACACAGTATGTGCTTTAAATTAATGAGTACTGCAGTCTGAGAGAAATTATGTTTAGAGCAAGGGATCCAGTATAGATTCTTTACACATTTTAAAACCCGTTCATGAATTATTGTTCCTTATGAGGTGTCTTTTTTTTTCTTCCCTCTCTTTATTTGTGTTTTCTGATTGATGCAATAAGCAAGATAGCTTTCAGGAATAAAATAAATTGTCATTTTCATCATAAACCTTGATACTTGAATGGGCCATTTCATACCCTCTTAAGACACCTGGCCCAGGTTTAACTTACCAATAGGTAATAATGTAGAGTCAACTTCTGCTTTGAGGTACTTGGAATTTTCTCAGAACTCTGAGATTTTGACCTCACTGGAAGAAATGCATAGAGGAAAAGTATTTCCTGTGAGAAACAGGCAAGCTTTTTATTCAGGTAGTGAAAGGAAAGAATACAAATTTTGGAGTTCATAATTTCTGTCCTTAAAACATACTATTTTAAATCAATTAAGTGTTCCATTTTCTGTCGGTAAGACATGCTGAATATTGACTCTTTAGGGCATTTCAGCTTGTTACCATCACTTACTTGCTCCAGTTGAAGCCAGGGGCAAAGTTCCTCTTATCTTCACTGACATTGTATGAAAGGGGATGCTTAAACATGGCTTAGTAACTGAAGGGCACGTGTCCCCACTGCATTTTAAAAGCCATTTCAGAAGTTGGATAAATACAGATAGTTAGCTTATGGCGAGGTCTGCGTGGCGCTCGCCTTAGTGCTCGTGGTACTTGAAACAGCTAATTTGAAGCTATCTCAGATGTGCTTACATGATCTCTAATCACATCAGTGATAGCAGACCAGACATATCATTAGGGGTTTTTTGATGCCTTTTAACACGCAAAAATGACAGAAAGTCTTTAAGCAGCCATGCCAACTCATGTAAAATGTTTAACTTCGTATCTCATCAAATATAAATAGTTAATAGAAACAAGCTAATGATTTGGTAACAAATTCCTAGGAAAATATCTTTCAAAAATGGGATTTGCTCATGCATTTATTACTTACAGTGATCAGGCAATGGAGGAGATCTTTTTGGAATAGCAAATGCATGCAGCCCAAAATTTACTCTCCTTAAAATATTTAATTTCAAGTATGCATGTGCATTCCAAAAATGTCTAGTGATTTTTTTTTTTTTTTAATAGGTGGTTTAGCTGGAAGATCAGTATAACTTTATTTGTACAGGAGAAGGTCGAAGTGTAGCGTTACATTTGAATTGCTCATCCAGCAAAGTGATGTATAATAAGGTTTTATAAAATCCATATCAGAAAGATCCCAAATTCCACCATGTGCAATGTACAGTGCTTGTATCGGGCTTTTGCTCAAATATCTGAGGATATCGTCTATCTGGAGAGTTGTCCCAGTGAGCAGAAAAATTGAGGCAAGCAATTAGTTGTGCATTTCAAAGAAAATTATTTTTCTTGGATAGCAATTCAAGACTATTTTTTTCAGAATATTTGCTTTAGTTAAAAGGTATATAAATTAAGCATTATGAAGGAATCCTACTGACAGAACTGTCACTCAATTAGTATCAATTATGCTGATTCCAGAATAAATCGTAAACTTTTCTAGCCATACTTAAGATGACAGTTTTCTGTTGGATTGTTTCCATTCACCTCCAACTTTGGCTTTGGTTATGTGCTGTTCTGGAGACCCTTTTCCTATCAGTATCTGTGACCTGACCCTCTTGAGCTATATTATATCATTCCATTTTGACACCTTTTATCAAACTTTAATGAAATGACCCAGGCAAACAAATTGTCATTAAACTTTCCATCACTTTGTCCCTTGGTATCGTCTTTTATAAATTGGACAGCAAATGTTGTATTGATCTTCTCGTTCTTGCAGCTGAACTTGAAATGACCCAGACTGCTTGTTGTTTATGGCCTAGAGTTGCTTTTCCTTGACATTTCCATCCACAGCATGACATCTCTTTTGTTTTTCTTTCTTTCTTGTGGAGATGAATGAACAAGACATACGGTATCGAGACATCCTCGGCCATGGCAATGGAGGCACGGTCTACAAGTGAGTGTTGAATTTCACTTAAAATTTTTGAAAATAAAATGTAACAGTGCTCTTCCCCCCCCCCCCCCCTTCATATTTGTAGCGAGATATAGGTGGGCCATTGCTGCTATGCAGAAAGGATTATAAAAGAAATTCTTAATATAAACTTTTTAAAAATTCTCTTTACATATTTACAAGATATCTGCTTTTGAGTGCCGTGAGGGCTGGTGCATTTTTATTATCTTTTTAATACTTAGCTTTGAATCCCTCCTGGGTAACAAGTTAATGGTTCACAAGTGGAACTTGAAATGTCCTGAAGCATAATGAATTGCCTTCAGTATTTGCAATGCCATTATTCTTGCTGGCTCACCACGCCCTTTGCTAGCCCAATGCTGAGAATGACGCCAGTGGGATGCGATGACACCATTGCTCTGCCTTTCTCTAGCAATTCAAAATTAGTAAATATCCCTTTCACCGTTGCAGCGACTTCCCTCCCTTGCGAGCAGCTTCGCACACAGGCTGATGAATATATTAAATGATAAACTCCCCCAAATTTTGGTAGTGAAGCTTATACCCTGCAGCCAGTATTAATTTTAATATTGTAAAGATTATAATAGCAGAGATATAGTTTTCTCGACAGGAAAGTCTTTCTCATGCATAGTGCAAAGTTTAAACTACATAATGTAATATCTGGTACTTAATAGTCTGCAGTGGTGTATGAAAAATATTCCACTAGGAATTAAGAAATCCATACTTTGTAAGAAAGCCCTGAGGGAGTAATAAAGGTTTCCTCCAGAGAGCTATTTACCATATACAGTAACCCAGCATCCCATTATGGTTTTGTTTATACCTTAGACATTTTAACTTTTATATTAACAATTTTTTTAAAAATGTTTTAAAAGCTACGGTGCATTTAGTTTAGTTTCTAATTGGCTGCCAACATTGCAAAACTACTAGCTTCAGTCTCCTTGCAGAAGGTTTAATGAAAATGGACTTCCAAAACCTTAAAGGGACAAATCTAGTCTTTGAATGGACTCTTCAGAAATCAGGTTAGGCTTGTAGATGGACTGTAGTTCAGAAATCTCATTGACGTTCTCTTGTAGAAAGATATTCCGAGATGAAGAAACTTGCAGAAACAGTGTTCTTTCCTTACTTTGTAATAAGGAAGGTTTCAGAAGAGAGAGTGTTGAACTTCACAGCTCAGTCAGCGACTTCTTGGTGTTTTCTGATTTAGGGAAGATTGCTTCCCTTCCCCGTGTACTGATGGAGGCTCCGGGAGTGGACGTAGGTGGGAGAAGCGTTGCAAAGGAGGGCTCTGATCCCTGTGGAAGGCACTCGAGGCACAGTTAGGGAAAAGGAATATCCCACAAAGTGAGGAAACCCGCATGCGTCATTGTTACCCAATTTGGGGTCATTTTCTTTAGAGAAGTAGCTGAAATAAGGAGCTAGCAATGCAAAATCACGAACTGCCTGAGAAGGCCATACCAGGTCGTATCAAAAGTCTCTCCCCTTCATCCTGTGTCTTACAGTGGCCAATGGCCAAAGTGTAAGGGATGTAAACCAAGGCAAGTGAATGTGTGCTTTGCTAATCTTTTTGCACTGAGGATCTGCTGAACTTAATGTCTGTCAACTTACATCTGCCCTACTCGCAAGGAACAGCTCTATTCCACATCTGCTGTGTGTGCATGGTCCGTACAATGAGCCAGTGCTTTTAGATGCTCATTCTTCTATAATATTGCCACATGCATAGTAAGTATTTCACATTTCATAAAATTCATGTGAGCAATTTGGATAAAATGCTATGTAAAGCCAAACTTGCACCTTTTGACTTCTTTTTGTATTTCTGAAGGGTAGTATAGTTACGTGCCTGCTTTTTGTTTAATATTTTTACAAAAATGTTTTTCTCTTGTGATGACTACTGCTTTAGTAAGAGTCTGCAGGAGTGATGAAGGAACAGAGATGTGAACACTCAAGGCGCAGAGGATAATGGCACAGGAGGGAATGCATAATACTTCTGGCGCTTCTATGTTGATTTGCTGCATTGTGTGGGATGATGGTGTGATCTGCTTCGTTAAGTGGTTATGTGTTGCATTTGCCTGCAATTTGTGAAAGTAAAAAATTTTACCTGTAGAAACATGAGCCCTCTTCTGTATCAGGGAAATACTTCTACCTTTCTTTTTCCTTTTTATTACGTTCATATTTTAAATTAGCGGTTGCAGTGACTTCACAGTATTTTCTCCAGTGCAAGTGTCATTCTGCACTGCTCCAGGGAATGTGCACCGTTTTTACGTGTGGACGTTTTACACATTTCTGAAGGTTGGCTTCCTTTGCAATGCAAACAACAGCAGAATATAAATATGAGATACGGTTTTCTCCCAAAAGTGGCTTCTAAGCTATGTGTTCCTCTCAGATCTTTCTGAATTTGTTTCTTGGCATGTTGGATTGAAGAGTTGTACCAATTCCCTCTTTCATCCCTGGAGAGCTGCTGGTTGCAGCCGTTGTTGCAGGGAGCTGGCAGTTACCACGCCGTGGTGATGTGCTTTGGACAAAGCACGCAGGACTTCCTACCTTGGAACAATGACTCCTTCGTAAAGGGGAGCCTGTTCTCCCTCACCAAAGAGCATCTGTCCTACGCAAGCCAATAAGAAGTTGCAAAATGGAATACTTACAGGTAGCTAGATCACACTGGTCATGGATAGAAGCCCACTTATATTTTATTCCAGTAAATCAATGAACATTTGTCAAATAAAATTAATTGCAAATGTTTGGCTGTTTTCCTCTTCTAGCATTCCATGCTGTCGGTTTGTTTCAGAAGAGGCTGTGTCTCGTATTGATCTGAATCTAAAGAACGAGCGTGTCTGTGTGGTATCTGTTTTTTCTTTCTTTCTAGCTCTTTATACTAAGTCATATCCATTATGGCAATGATATATTATCAGCATTCAGCAAACAAGATAGCGTGTCGCAGGTCGCTGAGCAAAAATTTTCAGCCTCTCTTTCCACGTGAATTAACTACTATTGAAATAGTTTATTGAGATTGAAGTATTGATCACTTTTCATGCTAACCTTGGCTTAAGGGGGGAGAGAGGAGGTGGTTTTGTTCTCTTTGGAAGACGCTATGTTTAGTTAGAAAATGTATTTCATTTATTTGGGTTCTTTACAGCTGCAACTGTTTTATTGCTTGGAGAAGATGTATCTTAGCTTTATTTTTATGACAGTATAATTATACTTTAGAAATACACTTGATTACTGTGTGTAGCAAAATTGTTCCAGTATATTGGCTTGGCCAATATTGCTATACAAACAACTTTTCAGTCAATTGAGTCTGGTAAAAAATCAATACTTTATAGCAATATTTCTAGTGAGAACTTGCTGAATCTAAATGTTTTTTCCTGTTCTAAAAAGAAGGGATTTTATAGTTGTTTGACTTCCTATTTTCCCCCTACCTTTTCATACACTATTTTCTTAGTTAAGGTATGATAACAATTATAGAGTTAGATACGGCAAAACCAGTTAATTATTCTTGCTTTCTGATTGTTTGTCTTTTCAAAAATGTGAGAACTTATAAATAATCCCAAACTGTATATTCAAAAAGTATCTTTGAATATACAAACAATCAGAAAGCAAGAATTCTGCCACTGGTGCATAGTGGGCAGCGTGTACCCTGTCTGGAGTAAAGATTGTCAAGGAGGTGATGAAATGTGCTGTAACAAAGCCTGAAAGCACCCTAGTGTCTTTCTCTTCTGTTTGCCAGTTCTTGTAGGTAGTTTACATCACTAACTGGGATTTCCACTTTCCATGGAGTATTATAAGTCCAATTCTATGAATTTTTGGAAACTCTCAGCTGCCATTATTTTGTGGAGATTTGCAGCTTTCCTGACAAGAGGGCCCTAAGACTGTTACACTGGTAGATGTACAACCTTCCAGCTCTGCGACAGACTTTCTAATGTTTTATCAACTATTTGATGGAAGCTGGTAGGATGGAGAATGTACAGTTCGGGCTGCTTCACAGCAGAAGAAAACATTTATATACCAGTGCATCTATTGTATTTACTTAAATTGCTTTTTTGGAAAAAATCATTCACTGGGAGGTCCGAAAGACATTTAAAGTCTGTGCTTCTGTGCTGCATCTTTTAGCTCCATCATTGGCTGCAGAGCTCTGAGAGACTGTTTTGATAAGATTGCTCCTTTTTCCTTTGGTGAAAGAAGGTTAACATTTTGGTTTGTAATGTGATGTATACATTCTGCCAGCCAGTCTTAGGAGTAGCTACATTAAATTATTTAGACCTAAAATCCTTAGTTGTGTATATTTTTAACCGAAGTATTACGAAGTAGAGGTATTTATCTCTGGCAAATAATTACTCTGTCAAGTGTTTCTCACATGGCATATCTAAAGTATCGCTATTTTCTTCCTTTACATACAAGCAAAAAAAAATATTCTTCTCTCATTTCATGTTTTCCAGTTTTTGTTTTGCAGTTGTAGCTAATGAGAAGTGAGATGGATGTTCAAGGACCTCCAGGGGATGGTATAGCCTTTTGTGTGCCTGGGATTCTTTTAAAATGTGTGTTATGTATGGTTTGTAAATCTTTGGATTCTGTTAGAGAGTCTTCAGCAGCAGCAAGCCATAACACTCTGTATACTGAAAGAAACATAGTCCCAATGATGCCGTAATTAATTTGTGAAGTTACCTAGTATCTGGGAGAGCAGGAAGAAAAGGGAGAATCGGTTATCATCTTAGCAAAATGCTGTTAAAACCAGACGGCTTCACTTTAAGTTGAGTAATTGGGAGAGAAGTGGCTGTTGATGATGTACCGCCCAGAAGAACTGTATAGCTAGGGAAAATGCGGAAGCTTAATTTGTTTGAGCAATTTACTTGAGCAATTTTGCTGTTCGGTTGAGTTGTACATTCCAGCATATGCCCGTTTCTTTTTTCTCTATCTCAACCAACCTTGGGGTGCCCCATTAGCACATTAAACATAGCGCATGGCAAGACAGCTGGAAAGTTGCTATCTCTTGCAAGACAGCCTGCAAACTGTGCCTTGCGAGTGTATTGCAGATCCTCTAACATTAGCAGGGAAAAGCGTTGTCGGTTCTGGAGTGAGGAAGCTGGAGGAGATTTAGCTGTGTTTGAGACTAAGGGAAGTGCAGATAATTTAGC
Source organism: Ciconia boyciana (assembly GCF_034638445.1). NCBI lineage: Eukaryota > Metazoa > Chordata > Aves > Ciconiiformes > Ciconiidae > Ciconia > Ciconia boyciana. The sequence continues at coordinate 2,152,569 of NC_132941.1, read as the reverse complement.
TCCCTTTGCTGGAATGGGGATGGAATAGCCAGAGTTTATCATTGCCTTGAGGAGCTTTGGCTCAGCAAGGTTTGCTCCCTGTGGCTTGTCCCATGGCTTCTAATGCAGGACGCTGGTGCTGTCATGAAGGAGCTCCCTCAAGAGGGTCTCTACAGACCCAGTTTGTTCTTTGAAAGCAGTAACTATCGTGCACCTCAAACGTTTCAGGAAGCCAGTCTAAATCTAAGCAGAGCTGTTGCTCTCCTCTTCATTCGTTTCTGTTTTTCTGTATGAATATGCAATCCAATAACGATAATTTGCCCCTCTTTAAAATACTTTCATTCACAGATTATTGTGGCCCTCTTGCAAAGGAGGCTAGTGTCATCCTCTGCACACGGCAGACGGTAAATGGAGACAGAGAGGGAAATGATTTTCCCAAGGCAGCAAAGCGGCGACAGAAGCAGGAACCGAGCCCATCTCTGGAGGTTCCCAGCCCGGAGCACTGCCAGCCGACCCACACGGCTTCATTTGTGTTGTACTTTCCAGGGGAGGTTCTCACTGTGTTCTATACACGTTGCTTGTCCCAGCCTGGTGCTTGATGCCGCGCTGAAAAAAAGGAAGTACAGGCAGGTTCGATGTTTTGTTTGGCATTAAAACAAGTCTGTGGCTATGTGAAGTCTGAAAATCCCATCTCCCTGCATTCTTGTGTTGCAATTGTGGAGGCATTTGCCTTTATTTCCTTTCCCAGACTACATTCATTTTGTTTCTCTTGTTTTGTTTTATTTTTAGTCACGCTGAAAAGCATTGGAACAATAATAGCTGGACTAAGTTAGAAATACCCCACCAAATTTCTGCATATTATCATTGCAGTTTAAACAAGACTGACCAGTGATTGCTGTTCACTTGTTTCTTTTGACCCCGGCTATCACTTGCCTGCCTCATATGAAGATAAAGTACCCCCTTCAAGTCTGACAAAAACCATTCCTTTGCAGAATGGTAGCTGCAGTGAAAGTAAATAAATGAATGGACAGCAATCACAGCCTAGTTGATGAAACTGTTCAATTAAAGCACAGGCATTTACATGGTGTAATTTCCCTAAATTGCCAATGAGCCCCTTTAGACACAACCAGTGTTCAAATTGATTTCAGCATTGATTTTGGCTGAAGCTGATAAATTTCTGCTTGTTAGTTAAAGTAATTTTGCAGAAGACTTTGTACTGCAGTACTGAAGTGTTCATTTAGCTGATGGTTAAAAGAGGAGTTATTTACAGAGGGTTCTACTATTGTTCTGAGATGGGACAATTCCCCGGTCATCTTTTTACTTTTAATTTTTAAGCTTCAGTATACAATCAATAGGTTATTGAAACTGATTAAAATGTATCCAGCCAGCTGCCTATGGCTGTTTAATTAGAAACTGGATGATTCTTAAATTAAAGTTGTTTTGTTTGCATTGCATGCCCATAGCTTGGAAGATTAAGTGAATAGTAATCCTGAAAATCTGAGTTTGCTCTCGTGACCACTGAGTGAGGTGGTATGTGAGCATAGGGCACCTTGCTTCGCAGCCCCGTTGTGGGCGATAGCATCTGTTTCTTGGTTACAAATAACGCTCCGTGTAGTAGAGAATTGGTGGAATTTGCCACAGCCAAGCTATGCCAAGCTTATAGGCACTGACTGTTCCCTAACATAGAATACTTTATTAAATAATGCTTTTGCTTATAGCAGTGAATGTGAGATGGTAAGGGGCAGAAGAATGTGTATTTATGTAGGAATCCTTTTTTGCTATTATGCTGCCAGTGTTGTGTTTCAGACTCTCTCCTTAATCTCTGTTTGATGTCTCTATGAAGAACAGTGGCTTTGACAGCACTGGCGAGGTTGACGTTGATTTTTCCATTTCTTTTCACCCCAGATTCTTTGAAAATGCTCACTCAAAATGCTATAAATTAACTGCTCAGATACCCACTGATCATCATAAGGATTAGCCAGCCATACCCAGCTCCGATGGATGGGCCTTCCCCGTACATCACCACAGCTGTTTTAATGACGATGGCAAGGAGCAGTACAAGGGGAGCAATGCCAAAATTGTTTCTAGCATGTCGCTCATCACGAAGGTATCGGAGTGCAATCCAGTGCTGATTGAGCAGTGTAACTAACCTCACGGCGTTTACGCTCTCAACCTGCTCCTGGGGAAGAGCAAGCTTTCTACTTGAAACTGAACCATGATTAGAAGAAAACTCCCTTTCAGCTATTACAGTGAATACCTAGAAAACTTTTGCTTCTTGGCACAGTTCTCTCTCCTACTACTGGCCCTTACTGAATTATTGAACATCTCTGTTTTTCTTTAGTAGTTGTTATGCTGTGAGCGTCCTGAACACATCCCTTGTGAACAAATGGTTTGATAATGCAGAAAATCCAGCTTTAGGTCTCCTTATGGAGACATTTAAGCATCTAAACTGCCATCACCATAGGGTGTGGCGTACTTTTTGGCTCACTCTGTTGCTTCAGATTTCTTCCTAAAATTGTGATGGGTTTACTTTGTGCTGGCAGGCTTTATACTGTGTCAGATAATGCCTGTCCCTGTCAGTCTAAGCTTATGACTGCTCTGCTGTCTTTTGTTCTTTCAGCTAGTTTGAAGCCAGCAGCTGAAACGCATTATTATGTCTGCATCTGATCTGGGTTGGTCCTGTGGTAGTGAGTGACCTAGGACTGGTGATGGTGGCACCACAGCCTCCTCAAGCCGTGTCAAGGCTAAGCCGTCTCCGTCCTTTCTGCGTGCACAGGTCTCTCTAAGGAATGGGGACTGAATTGCAATGGAATGGGTACAAGGAGAAAGACTTGTAATCCAGTTTGCAAAGGTTGACCCTGAATGTTTGGCTGCAGTGGAGAAGGAAGACTACTGTAAGTGGTAACAGATGGAAATAGTAGTAGGTTACAGCATAAAAGAGGTGAGGGATTCATTCTGCTGTGCTTAGGCTTGGATGCCAAAACCGCCGCTTTCCCACAGAGATGGGTTAAGCGAGACATTTTGCTATTCTGCATTTTCGTTATGCAGCTTCTAGTGCCAATTTTGCTCTTTTGAAAAGTTTAAAATGTAGATACAAGTATTTTTTGTTTGTTTTCTAGTTCAACAACAAATCATTTTGCAATCAGTACTTAAGCATCTGTAATGGAATTTTAGATAGAGGGGAGGTTGGCGTAGATTGCTGTTTGAACTAGCATAGTCCCCATAAAAGCTCCTTTTTACAACTGCTGTGCACTTTGGATTTCCTGTTTTAACAGCCAGAGAGTCAGGCTAATGTGTTTGTCTATTGCAGAAGGCAACAACTGTCAAAGTGTTTATTTCCTAGAAACAATTTGAATCTGTTTCTTTAGATGGCCATCTGAGTACGTGACAATTCTATCATTAGACTGCCAGAGTCTGACCAGGAACACGACACAGTGGCAGTACTAGGAAAAAAGAGGGGAAAAAAAGAAAAAATTAACAGTAAACCAAATCTGTGGGTGATTTGCTGCATATAGTTTGCAGCTGGTGACTGGCATGTCAATCTGCAATGCATAACACTTAGAGAATTGTAGTCATCTTGCGCGACACTGACACAGTCATTTTGCTCTAGGTTATTTCTCACAGGGCAGGAAAATGTTCAGTTTGACTTCATTCAGTGCCCTTACATCTGAAGGTGCTGCTTGCTACAACCGTAGCTTTTTGTGTTAACTTTTTAACTCGAATAAGAAACCTAGGGCTTCTATGTGTATGTTCGTTTCTGTTAGGAAATACTCTGCCTCAGTCCCAGAGACCTTTTGTGCGTGTTATTCTGTGCGTCGAGTGAGGAGGATGTCTGGAGGACTTCCTCTGCAGTTCATCAGTGCAGTGCTACGGGTGAGCTGATACAGGTATGGGGAAAGAGGACAGTATTTGCAGTTCTTGTCGAGTGAAATGATGTCTTGATATTTGTAACAAATGTGTATAATGAATACATACCAAGGTGTGAAGCAGAAGGAAATGTATCTGGGAGAAAGGACCTGAAATACTTACTTTTATTTTTACTTTGTGGCCTCAGGTTGCCACCTTGGAAAGTTCAGATTGGACGTTAGGAGAAACCTTTTCGCAAGTCAGGTGTTGCAGCCCTGTAACAGGGCATGAGAGAGGCAGGGGAGCTCCATCCTTGGGGCTTCTAGCACAGAGCTGGACAAAAGCTATGGCTGAGCTCATCCACTGCTACAGTCCCGCTTCAAGAGGGAGGTTGGATTAGATGGTGTGCAGAGGTCCCTTTCCAGCACCCTTTCGTCTACTAAAAGCATTGTTTAGCAGAATGACACACCAAGACTTGTGAACGAGTAGAGCTACAGCAAATCTGAGTTTGTGGCATTAGCCGTAAGTTTCTCGGGTACCTCGACCAGAGGGGAGCATTGCATCCCTGCGTCCTGCAGCCACATCACTAATGTAACGGCACTGTCAGTATATCATTTTGTCATATTTGCTGATGTTAGTTATATTTCTAGAAAGGGAAGGGACTGACTCATTGGCATAGCAGACAGGTCATGGCTTTCCCTTGAATCATTTGGTCTTGCCAAGGAATATTTTATTGATTAGAAATTGTTTCCGTGGCTGCTGGGGGAAAAGTAGAAAAATATATCCTGGTCACTAGAGTGAACAGATGGGAAGCAGGATCTTCTGCGTGGTAGGCTGCTGCAGGCTTCTTTGGTGCTATTTTGCATCGGCATTAGCAGCATGATGTAATGATTTTAATGAATTTTTGCTTCTAGGTAGAGACTGCATTTATTTTGAGTTTTCAGATAATAGTAAATGTAGTTAGTAGTACAAAGTGATTGCCTATGTTAGGAAAAGCTCTTTGAGAAAGCTCAGGGATCTTTGTCTACTCAGTCCATGCTTCTGATGTGACCATCCTTAAGTCACTCGTATGTGGGCAAATGCTTTACAATTAAAAGTTAGAAAACAAATTGAAAATTGCTGTTTCTCTTGAGTGCCTGCATGTTGAAACCTGAAGTTAGTTCTTTGCTTGCCCTGGAAGAAATTATGCCACAATCAGAGCAAGTAATGGAGCTCCCCGCTGTGCTTTTAGGTAAAATTTCTCACAGGGAGAGTATAAAATTGTTAGTCTTAGAAAGTTGAAAGAGGGAGAAATTTTTTGTTTGACATCTAAGCTGTTTATTAAGAAGCTTGTGCATGTTGTGTTGGTTGGTTTTGTTTGTTTTACTTTTGAACTGAGTAGAAATTTTCAGTGTATGAAATTTTTAGCGTTAAATATTAGGATGGGCTATGGTTTATTCCATAAAGAGGTTTGAGCCAAAGCATCTTACATTGCTCCTCTGGTTCTCTTTGCAGTAGACCTCAGGAAGAACAAAGCAGGCAACGTGAAATTCAGCTACCTTTTTTTTTTTTTTTTTCCCTTTTCTTTTAAAACAGAAAACAGCTGCTTCTGATGCTTTTGGTTTTTAATGTGCTTTCCTGTAGAAACACTTATATATGGGGGGAGATGCCAAGGAGTTGGCAGTTCCCCCAAAGCCCTATTCTAGTTTTCCATGATATTGATTTTTATTTTCTGGAACACAAGGGATGCACACGCTGTACTCCGCAGTCCATCAGAAGTTTTTCCGGCTTAGCTGGAGGGCTTTGTTCAAGCAGAGCGCACGCTTGCTCGCGCTGTCTTTCTTATTCCCCAGAATAACCCAGCTTTTGCCACGGAGCTGGGCAAGCTGCCTTTGCAGCGCTCCCTGAGGGGCACGCTTGGTTTTTAGAGTAGAGAAGACAAAGTTGTGCTAAAGGACTTGGCTCGCGTGGGTCCCTTCAGGGCTTTAAATGTCTAGGGATATGGTTAATAGTCAAGGTTAATAAAATATTTGACACAACTGTGCCAGTCTTGCTTAGAAGCTGTTCATTGGATGTAGGGGGCTCAGAATAATGAACTCTAGGGGGAATGTGAAGGAAGAGATTTACATTTCTTTTCCCCAGTGGGAACATTTCAAAATACACAGTGTTTGAAATCTGCCTGTCCTTTTCTTATACGACATGCGGCAGCTTTAAGCCAACCTCTCCGCATCGCGTGCCCGTGCGTGTTCACTAGGAGAACTTCCCAAAAGGAGATGTCGGTCGCTTCCTCCACCTCACGTTGCCACAGTGTGCCAGGGCAGGAGGCAAGGAAGGACCCCGAAAACTCACCTTCTCCCTATCTAGCTTCCAGCTTTCTTGCTGCGTTTTCCCCCCTCTTTCTTGGAGCTCACGCGGTGCTTTCTACCACACTGCCTCTGTTACTGGAATTTTTATTTTTTTTTTTCCTGGGGAGGTCTGAAAGTTGCTGCTTTCTTTCCTCCATCCTCCCTGAAGATTTTTTCCTTCTTTTGTGAAGCCTATAAAAATTTTGTTGGGAGAGTTACTAGTCTGAGTTATTAAAACTTGGTTTTAATTAAACAACAATCTCTTAACTTGGTCCCTGCACTGCTGATACGTATAAGGGGTGTGCCTGCGTTTACTCCTTTCTTCTGTATTGTTCATCACCTTTCTCCTCATGTGGCAATTATTAAATCGGTTACTCAGTCAAGTGCAGGTTTTGTCCCTTATCTGTATTGGACATAGAAACAAAAATATACTTCTGAGCATCAAGAAAGAACAGTTTGCTTCTGTGAAGAATTTTCATTTTCTGGGGAAAATGAGTATGAGTTATTTTCTTGTTTCCTATATATATTTCTGAGACTAAGATGCAATTTTCAACCACTAGCCTTTACTGTTCACTTTGAAGATGTCACCGCAGATCGGTTTAAGGTATCTACAACTTTTTGCACTATCCATCTTTTTTTACAGATGCACAGTACCTATTTGCAGTCAGACTTTGGTGAATTTGAAAAGAATTCATCATCGTGTAAGATTGGTATCCCAAAATGGATTCCTGAGCTTTGCTTTTTTTAATAACTTTAATCATTGTCCTCAGCCTAAAAAAATGCTGTGGCTACAATAGCTAACAACTGCCTCTTTTTAAATAAAATAAAATTAAAAAAAAAATTAGGTGCAGGGTATTGGAGTTACAGTTTCTTTATGTGCAGAACTTGGGCACCAAATGAATGGTCTGATTGCTGTTGTGTTTATTTTTCTACTATTTTAATAAATACTATCCCATCATTTTAAAATTTATATTTCAAAGGTATTTTTAGTCTTGGAGAAAGTTGTTATTATGGTGGTTATTAGTCTCATAGCATTTCCATCAGTTTGCACTTAAAATAGTAAAACCTCATGTTTGTGGTAGATGCAGTTCTCCAGCTAACCTGAGCTGGGATCTGGGTCAGGCCCTGCACGAGAATATATTCTTAATTTGTCCCAATGTCTGTTAGGAGCTTCTTCTCTAGAGAGTAAAGAGAGCAAGCACTCCGCGCTGTGGTATTCGTCTTGTAAATTCCTAACTAAGAGACAGAGAGGGAAGGGGCAATGTACATCGGAACCCACTCCCTGCAGTTGGCAAATTGCAACAAAATTTAAAGAATAACTTTTCTATTTTTTACTAGTTGACGCTGGCATCAAGTGTTCAAAATTACTTTTTAAACTTCTGATTGCAGAAGTTGGCTCTCTCCGATGTAGCACTCTCTCTTTGGTTTCTCCTTAACAATAAATGATTTATAGCCACCTATTCTCAATCATCCGTTAGAGATTTTGCAGTGGGTCAAAAGCAAACCGAAACCAAACCCCAACAAAAAAGAGCAGAAGAATGAACTTGTTTTGCCAGAGCTGATTTCTGCAAGGAATGAAATTTTGCAAATGTCAAAACATTGTTTTCCTTGAATATTTTGCGTTTGAGTGTGTTTAATTCCTGCTCTTTACATTTGTCTTTAAGTAGTTCAGCAGCTATTTAGCAACTGTTTTCCCTCGTCTTTAACATCCACTTGTCTTTACTGTTAGGCACTGCTCAAATGCATTCCTAGCAAGAGGAGTTGTTGTTGTAGCTGTTTATTAGGCGACATCATTTGCCTACCATCCTGGAAGATTTTTAAGTGTGTGTTCACTGAAATGTACAGCGTTGCTGAGGAACCTTTTGCATTTTGCTACTTTGCTTCGTCTAATGATCTGGTTTTACAATGATGAGTTTGTTTACTTACTTTTGGAGGTGACACTGAAATCTGTGAGAGTTGACCCTTGAGATGAGACTTCACATTACTTATAGAGTATGAATATTAGTTTAATCTCCTCGTAGACATCCACAGACTTACTGGCGGGTGCAGTATGCACAAAAAGTATGTGTTTCTTCATGCTGTGCACATTATTCTGTGGGGTTTTTTTTTAGTGCATCCTTCTGAAGCTACATAAAGGTACTAAATCTTCAGGCTTTAGCTGCGCTGACTGTAACCAAAATGATCAATTCCAACTTATAGTTCTACATAATATCTAACAAAAACGTTTTCCCTACACACTCATTGGAACGGGTAATTACTGTAGCAACCACAGACTAATTTGAAGTGTTAGCTGTTAATTAAAACACTACAGAGGTGTAGGGTTGTCTTTTGGTGTAACCAAAGCTCCTATTCAAACTTCATTAATCACTTTACAGATATTGCGTTGAGGAAGGTCAGGACAATGGAGATGCCGGATCAGCCTGGAGTAAACAAATTCCTTTCCTCCCAGGTAGCATGCCATTTGCAAAGCCACTGGACACGCTGTACCCATGGGCATGGTATCTCCTTTGTGATCCAATTCTCAGCGATAATTAAATGTTAAATTGGTACTGTCAGTGCTCTGTAAACCAAACCAGGTATCTGCCCTCTGCTGGAAATTTAACCCAAACTTCCACGGATGAATTAGCGTGCATCATAATTAAATAATCAAGTCTTCCCTTTTAATTCACTTGGAAACAGGAGATCTCTCTTATGGAAAAAAGATCAGCTTTCTTGACAAGCTAATTAAGTTGCCAAACTGTCCGGCACAGTACATATTAAGCTAACAGACGTTAAGCATGCTATCTCAACCTGTTCATTTTCTTATCATTTCTGCTGATCTTAAGTCCATAATGTTTTGCCACTGTTGATTCATCCATAGTTACAGCAAAGTTCATTTACTCCGTTGGATTCATTGATTATGCGTTCAGCTACCAGTCTGTCAGAGCTGCGTCTGATGATTTTGCTGTTTGCATGTTGTACTGGTAGTAAATAACACTGATTTTTGGTATGCCTTTTTAAACTGTGTTTGTTCCTAAAAGCTAATGCCTTTTGGTTACATAAGTGTTTATCCATGAGTTATTAAATTAAGGTGAAGTTTTTAGAAACTTCCGAGCTATTAACAGAAATTATGTAAGCGTTCAGGGTTATAAATAAGATTAAACAACAGTCTCGCCCTGTACTGTGTATGATTTTCCATGCAAAAAAAAAAAAACTATTAAAGCTTTTCTTCTTCACTAATAATTGCTAGAGGTATATAGTGGTAAAATATTACAATTCTTTAAAGTTAGTGCCACATATATGACATTACTGTGCATGGTGTCATAAATCAGTATGAGACAATAAAACTAGTGAAGAGGAAAACCTTTAATGGTTTTGTTTTTATGCAAAATTACATTGGATTTTTAGTAGACTTTTTTTTTCCACCCACCTTTTTATTTCTTATGAGTTCATGGTTAGGAATACACAAGTCATTGTTAAATAGCCAATTATAAATGTTTGCCTTCAGAAATTAAGACAAACTGCTCTTGAAATGCTGTGGAAAATTATTTTGGGTACATGTGAGCATTAATAATAATGCTTTCTAACGTTATATGCACACACACATACTAATCTTAAATATAAATGCAGAAAGTTCATTTTGCTAATATTTTCCGTGAGTCCTTAGGTTATGATAAAGAATCAGTTATTACCTGGTTTACTTCACTTTAAGTGATATAGCTGTGTATCTCACTGTCTTACCACTGAAAATACCCGTAGGACTGGCAAACTTGCGTGATAAACCTTGTTTTACGTGAAGATTCTGAATAATGGATGTATCATGACTTTATTTCACTGAAAGAAAATGTGAAAGTGGATAAATTCACATTTATAAGTTTGCTATTATGCTGCACGGAAGTCTGCAATGTGTGGATTTTATATAAAACATGCAGATGTAAAAACCTACTAAATGGTTTCATTGTAAGTACATTCTTTTGATCAATTGTTTTCATCAGTCTTTCTTTAGAAATGCTGTATAAAATTGGTTTAATGTAAAACGTATTAGCTCCAAGTCATTTTCCTGTGAAATTAGTGTATACATGTTGCACCTATGTATAGAGGTAATTTTATGTGATCTCAAGTTATTTAATTTTTTCCCTCATGCAGGGCATATCACGTCCCTAGTGGAAAAATACTAGCAGTAAAGGTAAGATATTACAGTAATTTTCTTTCTCTCTTTCTTTCTCTCCATTCTTTCTTGACCTTGGTTTCCTTCCCCTCCCTCCGATTGTTAGATCTCAATTTGTTTTATTGCATTAAAGTCCACATTGTTTATGCAGGAAAACTCTCGTCCATAAATCTAGTAATTCCAAATGAGCACAGAGTTCCCAGGATCCCGGTTTCACCCACCGGGAATTGCTTGGCGCTGTGTGTAGGTACCACCACGTCTTCCCGTGGGGTTACGCGGACGTGTCCACGCGCAGTTGTGGCTTGTGCCTCTCCAGCGGCTGGCGGAGATGCCGCTTCACCGACCTGAACCCCGGTGCTACAGGAGCGGGGATGGAAAGGTCGCTGGATGTCAGCCTGTACCTTTCTCTGCTAATGCCAAACTGTCCCCAAGGGCATATTCTTGAGTGGTCTCTGCAACCTCATTTTTAAATAAAGAGAATTTCCCTGTTTTCTTTGGGATAATATTCCGTTCTCCTAGGAGATTTTGTGGGTTTAACAGGTTTGTTTCTTTTAATGTCCCGTGTCCCCCCCGATTGTTTTTTATCCAACTGATTTGGCTTTTTTTTCCTCCTTGTTAGCTGTCTTTGCAGTGAAGGTGTATACTGTAGTGTTACGTGGTCAGATAAATACCAGTCTTGTCTGAAAGTTCAGTTAAAGCTGTGGTAAACTAATAGCACAACTCTGACAACAGTATGCCAGCTCTTGTATGTAATTTGTTACATTAAATTACATTTGTAAATTAAATTATTCAGTTAAATCTATGCAAAAATACTGAAATATGTCCTTTTTTGATAAACAGATTTTTTTAATTTGGCCATTTTGTTAAAACTCAAAGCAGTAGAGACTTTTGGAAAACAAATAAATTGTTGCATTCATACAATTCCAATTAATATTTTCAGATCAAAAAAAGGTATATTTTAAAAAATATAATTTATGGAATAATTACTTAGAAAACTGTAAAATGGGCTTTTTGTCTCATTTCTTTTCTTTTTTGCTGTCTTTATTTAATCATTACATTCTAGTGTAGCCGAGTTAAACTGAAAGAATGTGGGGGTAGGAGAGGAGGGCAAGAGGAGTGATGGCAGCTGGTTGCTGCAAGCAGAATTGGTGTTAGATGGAATTTAAAGATGTAAGATTACACTAAGACTTCAAATGAAGCATTTATATTTACTAGGCAATATTTACAGATATGGGTAACTCTCAGATTTGGGCTCAGATTGTCTTGTGGTTCCAATCAGATATAATTTACTAAAAGGAGATTCTGCCCGTGTTTCGGCTTTGCTGAGGATCACATAAATCCCTTCACCTCACTAGGAGCAATGCTTTTGACTTTCCAATGAATTGAAGAAAAGCAAATGCTTACTACTGGATTTGAAATGATTCTCTACATGTGGAAAATAGGAAATTGAAATAACATCCAAATAACCTCTAATTATATGGAATACAAGTATCACTTGAAAAAGTTTTTGAAAAAGTCCTTTCAAGTCGTATCCGTCATTCCTAAACCTTGTCATGAGCAGATGGAGTAACACAGGAATTCTCTTGAGTTGTAATAGGCACAAAAGTACAGAAAAATCAATAATCAAAAATATTTTTTATTACACCTTTCAGTACGGAACTAAAAAAAGCTCTTCCCCTGAATGCTGAGGTTGTGTAAGGATGCTGCTTCTCCCTGGTACCTACTGCATTGCTTCCTCAAATAATCTTTTTCAAGCTCTACAGAGAGCTGCTTCTGCGCCAGCTCTGCTCGGCGCTGGCATTGCTCCTCTCCAGCCTGCCCATGGGGCTGTGGGTGCCCTCAGAAGCTGCCTGGAGAGGAGGTGGAGCAAGAGAAAAATCGCACAGGCAGGAGGGGAAATGAGTTCACCCTTTGCAAGGTTAATTGAAATCACCTCCCTGTGGCAAAAATCCTTTTCCCCCAGCAATTTCACCTCCTCCTTTCCCTTGGAGTCCAAGGGTTTGGTTAGTCCTGGCAGATAATTAGCATCCTGAAGATTTGGGAAACTGGGTTCTCTTGTAGATACTACTCATGGTGGTCCTGTCACTCTCAATCATATCTTTTTAGTGTGATTTCAGAAGAAATACTGCATCAATGTGTGCATATTATTATATCGTTTAAAATAACATGCTCACAAACTGGAGGTCAGGAAACCTGCTATGATAGTGATCATGCCGGCTTGCTCTATTAAGAAAATTACTTAACACATCTATGGCTCAGCATACCCAGCAATAAAAAGAGGATGGTAATGCCAGCGTCTTGACACGATCATCACAAGGATCGAGTGTTTTGACAGAGGATTACCGCACTAAAAGGGACATCACTGGATGGATCTGTGAAAGCAGAGCTCTGCGTTTTGGGGGGCTTTTTTTGACAATAATATACAGATTTGGTAGGACAAGATAACATTCTGAAAACCTGTTGATTAAAATGCTTTTAGCTGGTAGATAATCTTGCAAATATATTGAACGGGAAAAGAAACCAATGCTAATAGCTGTGTTATAGACCAAAGCTGTGTCATTACATATTTTATGTAAACTTTACAGATAGATAATGTGCAGAGGACTTAATAGATTTTTCTAAGGTAACTTTTTTCTAATTAGAGGGGAAAAACCGAATGAAAAATTTGAGTGTACACTGGCTGATTGCCATCCTTCAACTGTTTTTAGTTTCTCCTGCTCTTAAGCTAGCATTTAAATGGACCATTTGATTAATCATTTGTATACTGACTATAATACTCCCAAATTTCCTTTGAGTTGTACATACTGTAAAAGACAATTATGTCGCCACAGATTAAATAAGTGAATTAAAACAGAATAGCAGCTTAATTTGACCTGTGATTTTGCTCTCGTTCCCTTTAGTGGAACGTATGCCACTCCAGCAAATAGATGAAGTCATCCATGACAGCTTGTGATGAATTGCCGTATTTATACTGTATATTTTAATAGCCTCACACTAATTTAAATTGAGCACAGAGTAAATTATAATTCAGTCACTTGACTGCTTGTATTTAACTTGACAACTCATCCTTATTTGTCCTGGAGGTGTAGTGGAGAGCAGAGGAAATACGCTCAGGTATTCCTCTTTTAAAAATTAACCCTTTTCACTTGAAACATTAGGTATGTTGAGTTCACATACGTTAAAGCATGCTAAGTGATTCCACGATTGTTGTATATTAGGCAGGAACTTGATAAGGAAGATGTGCAGGAGTGCTTGGAGCCCCTTGCTGAATCCCAGAGGACTGCCATGTCATTTAAATAATTAAAGAAAAAAAATGCTTCCCTTGTCTAGGATCCTTCTCCAGCTCTACCTGTGAGGCACCATTTCGACTAGTTTTGAAATCGGGGCAGGCACCGGAGCTCGGCTGCCAGCCCAGGTTGCCCTTGGCCCATCTCTGGATCGCTCCTGTTCATCCGCATCCCCGAGGCTCGGTTACCCCTTGGCAGGCACGGGTGGCTGGGGACCGCGGATCAGCGGCAACCTGCCGAGCTCCTCTGTTCCTCGGACTTTTGTTGGTAGCTTCTGGTGCAGACTTGTTAAGAACCTCTGCTCCTGCATGTGCTCAACAGTGCAGTGTGAACTCACAGCATTTTATTCTATGCCTGGTGGATTCAGTTTTGCTTTTCAGCTCTCAAGAATTCTGAGACCATCGTGGTGATTTTCTGCTACAAAGCTCTTTCCAAAGGTGCCGTTTTGGGAAAGTTTATTGTCAAATGTTACATCTCATTTGCTTACCTGTGTTACAGTTGTGGAAGTTGCAGCCGAATCCTTATTCACAGATTCTTCCTTGGTAGCAATGGGTTTGAGGAGGTTTTTGGGGGGTTTTTTGGTTGCTTTAACACTGTTCCAGCCCATGCTTAACAGTCAGCGCTCATATTCTTAAAAGTTGTTTCACCCATACAAACTTCATTTTCTGAATAGGCTTGGAAATTTTATACAAAAGGAGTATGACCATGGAGATTACAAATGCAGATTAAGGCAGTGCTATATACCTATTTTTTTCCTCTTTCTGCCCCCATTTCAGTGCTGTCAATACCAGAAGGTTCCTCCAACCTTCAGATGGGTGTCTCTCCTGTGTTGTAAGTCACGCTGTTTAGATGGAAGAGAACACTTCTGTACGATAGTTATGCAGAGAAAATGAGATGGTGGTCTCTCCTAATTTATTTTGTGGTGACGTATGCTTGCCACACCGTTGCAGTCCATTTCTGTACGTGCCCTACCCTATAGTATCCTGAATACTTGTAAATAAGGTAGCTCTGCTTTTCCAGGTTATCCTCACTATTAGAATGCAGGGTCTGTGTGTAATTATAGTTAATGCAAATCAGCCAGAGACCTTTCTTCATGCCAGGTCTTGGTTGATTGGATGGCAGTGATGTATTTGACGCTGATCATGCTAACTAGTCATTGTTCAGGTCGGTGGAGCCTTCACAGTGAACGAGGCAGGGAAATTTCTCACTGTGAGTAGAATTTAGGGAGATAAAATTTAATTTTAGACTGTTGACAAGATTAAATTCTGTTAATATTCAATGGGTAAAACTGATGGTATTCCAGCAAATTATTTTAAGTTTTTCACGCTGGAAAAATGTAAGTGAATATTGTTGGCAAATGATTATTGATCTAGACAAGTGTGTTAAACGTTTCTTGGCAGCCCTGTATTACACTTACAATTTAGTTTAGTGACAGCTTTTATAAATAACCCTAAAGCAAACTCTTGATAGAAACAGGTTATCGTTTTTTCTTTTAGACAGATTTTGATACTGTAAAATGCATGTGTTTGGAAATGGTCTCTCTGTATTTTGTTTTGTCAGCAGTATATGCAGCCTATAATATCTATTCTGCTAATTCTGCAAATTGACTAGCTTTTGTTTCCCTTTAGCTTAAAGTATTAAACAGTGAAATATTGTGTGGTAGCAGGCTGAGCCTGGCTAAATGCATTTGGAGTCCATTTTGGTTTATATAGTAGTACTTAATAATTAAGCGTGCAAGTCTTCAAATAATCATGGCAAAGAATTGTTTGTTAAAGTTGACTTTCAGTGCTGGTTCCATTGGAACCAGCATCTTTATTAAGAGGGTCTGTCTTGAAAATCCTGAAAACTTGTAACTCCAGGCAGCGCACCCCACCTTCACTGCAGCACTTGGTACTTTAGTCCTGGATAGCAGCCTGGCTCAAAACGATGAAAAACGAGGGCATGGATGAAGGAAGCAGCAGATAAGCATGACAGTGAGCGGCTGGTTTGAGCTGCTGGGTGCTCAAAGCCAGGTTGCTTGTAGTTGTTTTGAGGAATACTTTGGTGATGCTTACTTAAGCACCTATACCATCTGCTATCATCTGCATTGTTTCTGTATATTTAAGTTTTCCGTGTTTCATACCATGTTAGGAATTTATATTAAAAAAGGGGTAAATATTAAAGAAACTGAAACTGTAAGAGTGGTGGTGAGAACCACTCCTTTAGGGCATCACTGAGACATTCAGAGATACTTTCAATACTGCAGTACTTATTTAGCCCTTAGAGTTCACATCGGCACATTCAGCAAGGCCTGCCAGGGTCCCAACCTTCCAGGCTTTTTCCCAAGACGTCTTTGCATCGAGAAGAGTCAGTGCTGGGCAGATGAGGAGGAGGCTGTACCGAGCTGGAGCTGAGAGCTGATCACGCGTTGGGTGAATAAAGCCGCAGCTCTGGGTTTACCGACCTGCAGATCTACCACGCCTGCTCTTTGCATTACGTGTGGGGCTTGTGTTCAAGTTCTGACTCGTCTCTTGGCCAAATGGTTAAACCACAAACCTTACAACATTTCGTGGATAAAATTGGCTGTATAACTTAGTTTACTTGTAGCTGGCTTTTAAAAGTAAATAAGTCTGTCCTTTCATTTCCATTTCCTTCCTTTGCTCATCGCTCTATTAAGATACTCTTTCCACCTATTCCTCTCTTTCCTTTTCTCACATGAGGATAATTAATACATGGATCTTCAGTTTTTTATTTTGAATAATTCACTTTTTATGTCAACTCTGATCGTATGTCCATTTTTTGTATTTTAGGTCATACCCTTAGATATAACACTGGAACTCCAGAAGCAGATAATGTCGGAGTTAGAAATTCTTTATAAGGTATATAGATTTTCTCCTTTTCATTATTCTTGCTTAGAATCTTCATACAGCAAATTTTAAAACAGGCTTCTCTTTTTCCTTTCTTTTTCCAGTGTGACTCATCATATATCATAGGATTTTATGGTGCTTTTTTTGTAGAAAACAGAATTTCATTGTGTACAGAGTTCATGGATGGTGAGTTGTGTATCTAGTGTGCTTTTGATTGCTAAGTATGTATATGGGAAAATCATATAAAGATGTGCTTTTCCAGAATGGAGCAAAATGCAGTAGTATGACTTGAAAATGTAAATATGTATTAATAACCTTGCAGGTAGCTTTTAAAAAAAACAGGTTAGTATTGGGATTGTGTTATATTCTCCATGGTACGCTGTATTTTCCCCGAGTGTAACTTCACTTACTTTTATTGAAAATGTAAATAGAACAGAAATAACTGCTAGCTTAATTTGTGGTTTGATATCTGAGTCTTCCATACAATCTGTCCTCGCTGACAAAACAGCTGTTCCTCACTTTTACTGTTTTGATAGCCAAAACAGATTTTCTTTTAAAGAAATCTATTAACCCAATGTCCTATGTGTGTTCAGTGGAAATTGTCTCTTAATTGCAAGACAAGGAATTATTTTCTAACACAGCTGTTTAGCAGTGCTGCGCTGAGTTTCTTTTTGAGTGTACTCTTGTTTCTCCCAGCGTGAATCTTCAGACCAACAGTATCCCCTTCCCCACAATCTGATGCTACTCTCATCACGGAGATGCATTAGTACTTTGCTTTGAAATCTTGTGCTGTGTGGCATTCTTGGAGAAAAGGCAGGAGAAGTACACTGATTACAGCAATTTATAGTCATTGCTGCCCTCTGTGTATCAATTCTGAGAGCGTGTCTCATGACAGATGCGGTCCCCTTGTGTCTCGTGCGCAAGAACCCCCTTCGCAGCGTTCAACTTTCGACATCACGTTGTTGTTACAAGCAATAGACTATTACTCTCTCCAGGATTTTCTTATGAGCCAGCATTTTATGCCCTATCCAGGTTTTTCACAAAGGTTCGGTTAGGCTGGATATAAAGAAGTAAGGATCTCGCAAATAATTTGCTATGGAGGGAAGGCTTTCTGGCAGGAAAAATTTCCAAAGCCAAATGTGTACCGTTAAGCATCGTTGAGTAGCTTGCTTTCTGATGGGGACCACAGATAAAGCCCTTTAGGGTTTTACGGTGCATTTTGTTTTCTCCCTGTTAAAATGGTCTGTTATTACTGTTATTTCTCTCTTTTTACACTTACTACCTCTGTCCCAGTGATCGCTGTGCCCCATTTCCAAGCATGAGTATTTTCTCAGATTTTCTATATTTGATGAAAAAGTATTATATTTATTCAGCAAAGCCCACAAGTTAAATTCTTTGCTGTTCTCATGCTGTGTGACTATTAGCCATTTCTCTGTTCTGTCCTTGCAGTTGCTCTCAGACTTGCAAGCCTGTGTTAAGCAGTAGTCACATGCAGTAAGGAAGCATCTGCTCATGCCAAAACACGCATCTGCCTAGAGTACGTACGCTCCTACTAATTCAGAGAGTTTTAAAAATGATGGACATAAATGCTTGCAGTTCTGAATTCTTGTTTGAAATTTTTTAAGCCTTTAGGGTATGCATCCCTCATGATGTTGCACAACGATGGTGTTTACTGACCATGCACAAATTACTTGGAATTATACTGGAGATGACCTCTGGTCTGCCTCATGTTGTGCACTCCTTCTGGCAGAAAGCAACAGCAATCATTTAAAGGAAGAACAAAATGCAAATAAAGGGACCTTGCCTTTTTTTTTTTCCCCAGACCTTTAATTTTGATGCGTAAGGATGTGTGAAGATGATAAAAAATACTTTCTCACCCTGCAGATGAACAGCTTTAACCTTGACAGATTTTTAGCCCTTTTGGCTGTCTTAGGCCAGTTTGTAGTATTTCCTGAACCCATATCCCATGACTCTGTTTGCCCAGTTGTATCCTGTACCGTATTACAAAACATAGGTATTTCCTTTGTGAATTACCTAGATAGAGATGGGTCTGCCTCTTTGGGGATCTTCATGACTTAGGGGTACACATGTGGTACACGGTACCATACTGGTTCTTCCCTGGCACCTGCAAGCAAGAAAACGCCAAGTAACTCCAAGTCTGCAAATATCAAAACACTGAGGTTCAACTGACCTGGATCCCCCTCCCACCTGCCAATTGATCTTAAAGAGCGACAGAGATGTGAAATGAGGCTTTCTAATCTTTGTGCTTTTATACTTACAGTAAAGATGATGTTCTAAATAAAGATGGCGAAATGCACTATTGCCTTTTACTTTACGTTGTTGCCTCTTTTCCTTGAAACTGCTGAACACCTGCTAAATTCTCCTTAAAAGCAGTGAGAGGTGCAGGCTATCAGACTGTACCTAGATGTCTACACATGGATATGGGAACTAACGTTATTTGGCTTTGGAAATGTTGTCCACTACAGAATTTTTTTCTTCATAGAAAAATGGCAGATTTCCCCAATTGTTTGCAAAAAGATGCTTGGTTCATTTTTCAAACAGCCCTACCTTTAGTGACATCTCTAATAGCAAGACTTAGCAGTTTGGTGTATGAAAATAGGTCTTTTTTTGTCCAAAATTTGAGGATCTGTTATAAGCATTAACAGGAACCACCTGCCATACGATTGCCTTCTGTTTGGTTTTTGTAATGAGCAGTAGGTATCTGTGATGCTACATCCTCTTATTTCCATTAAATAGTACTTACATTTACTTTTAAAACGGAGATTCATTATAATCCACAGGCAATGTGGACAAGATGAGTTGAAAGATTAATGAACGAACAGTAGTTTCAGTCACCTGGAATCAGAGCAACATTAGTGAAGACAAGCATATACTGTATTTCTGAGAGTAGAGACGAAGAGGAAGATGAGGGGAAAAAAACAACAACCACCCCCACAAAACCCCAATCATTAGAATAAGATGTATAGTATAAATAAGAACTATTGTATTATTAAGGCTGAAGACTGGAATAAGGACCTTGTGACTTCTTTAGACTGCAGCATTAGTGAATGAATGGGGTTTACTTTTTAAAACTGAACCATAAGCAAAGTACAAGGTGTAGTTTTCTTACTTGCTGAGTATTGGCCTAACTTTTTCCCGGTGGTATCATCAGTAAAATCCGTATGCTACACTGAGACCAGAGTTAGGTCAGTGCTGAGCGCTTCCAAAACCTCAGGCCTTGAATAAGACAACACGCTCTTGCAAGCTAAGGGTAATATGCTCTGCTTGTAATTTTCTTGGTTTTTTGCTTTTTGGGGGTTTTGGGGTTTTTTTTTTTTGCCATTCTAGTTGAATATTTTTAATTCTCAATTTTAAATTTACTTTCTTGCCCAATAATTTGTATCTCACCCCAGGGTCATTTTGAACACTGGTTTTGGTCATGAATCTCCTTTGCAGAAGATAAGGGAAACAATCCTTCCCAGTCCCTTGGAAACGTCTGTGGAGCCATTAGAGGGACTTAGGCTTCTCCTTTCCCCATCAATGTATGATGCTGGCTGGACAGGGTTATGCCAGACAGCAAGTTGTCTCCCATACTGGAGTTTACTGGCAAAACTTATCCGCTTGCCCGGGAGCCCCTTATCTTTAATTTTCAGCCATCAGTGTGGACACAGACCGCCATGCTCCACCAAACTTTCACTGGTTTGATCATCAGGAGGAAACAGCTTTAAGCACGTATAATAGCATTGTATCAGATACCATGTAATGCTAGCGCCAGGTTTTGGGGACGAGGGTTAGGATACTTTGGACTTTGAAGTCCGCTGTTGCTTTTTGGGATGACTTCATTGTTCCCAAGAAGTTACTCCAAGCCTGGTGGTTTTCAGTTCTCCAATTTTGATATTCTGTCCTGTGACTGGGGGGGTTTCTAACAGGAATTTGAGTATGAATGCTGCAAGCAAAAATAAGTAATGTGGGTGAAGAGAGACCTGAGTACTGTTTCATGTGTTTATTCAGAGTTTGGTAGATTTTTAAGGTCAGTTATTTCTGACACAGTTATTGTTACATCATTGATGGTGTTTTTATTAATAACCAAGGCCTAGAAAACCCTTGTGACTTCAAATCTAGGGCAGTATTTCATTTTGTATTACCTAAGCACGTTTTGTTTGTCCCTGCAGGGGGTTCTTTGGATGTTTATAGAAAAATTCCAGAACATGTACTCGGAAGAATAGCAGTAGCTGTAAGTACTTTTTTCTTTTTGTCTTTCAACTTGTGATTGTACACGTAACGCATCTCTGATTTGAGTGTGCACGTGCTCCCTTGGGACACTGAGTCATCTCCAGGATCCGTGTCCTCAGTGTCTGTGTAAAAGGGAGGGTCCTTCCTATCTCATGCTCTTCCTAACCATCCTGTGTGCACAAGGACACCAGGGTTAAGGAAGCCTTCCTTTTGAATGACCAACGCATGAGTTGCCAGAGGCTCAAGAAATGTAAAAGGATGTGATAAATTGAACAGGATAAGGAAAAAAGTCATGAATTTGCTGGAGAACTGTGTGGCCATGTTTCTTCGTATCAACCCTTGTAGGATGGAGCAGTCCTCTTAATCACCTGTATTTAGCCTTTAAGTCCTTCTGGGCTATGTGATTCCTTTAAGAAGTGATTCAGAAGCCCTGTCCTAGCCCTTATGGTGGTCCCTCGCCTGCTGCTTCTGCTGATTCTCCTGTGTAATTTCCATTCTAACTGTCCTCATTCTGTGCAAAGTAACTCAATTAGATTTGCTTTCCAGGTTGAAAAATTAAGTCAGTTCCTGTTATCAAAATGCAATGGCAGAACACATTTTCTGTCTTCCCCTGTGGCGGATGTACTCCTTAAGGCAGATAAGGAGGAGGCTGAAGTTTTTATTTGGCACAAGCCAGGCCTGACAAAGGCTGCCTGGGGACAGGCTGCTCTCTCACCCCTCTGCTGGGACCCTTCACACGTGGACACTCATGGTTGAAGAGCTAACAGTCATTTTAGGGGTGGTGAGCAGGGAGATGGTCTGTGATCTGGGAAGAACTCTCAGTCCCCAGTGTCTACTCATTTTGGTAGCAAGGTGTTGACAGAGGGATCCGTAGAGCACCTGGTAGCCCTTCGTTGTGTCTCAGCAGCATTCAGTGACTTTGCGTTGCTAGAAATTCACTAGCCGTGATTGAAAATGAAGATTACAGAACACTAAAAAAGTTCCATATTTTGCCACAGCTGAACACAGGGTATATGACCGTGTCTTAGTGGATCTCACAAGGGAGAGAGATACTGCTAAACAATTGCTAAATATAAGGAATACTTTGATAACTTAAGCAGTTTAAAGCATAACAAAGTTATTCTATCGTGCCATTTAATTAAGTGCTGGGTTTTCACATTCATTATACATCAAGCTGACAATTTAAATCCTTTAATCCAACACAGGCAGCTATTTAGTCTCTGTTCATTGTAATTCACAGCTCTACTTTCTCTTAATTTGTGTGGTCTGCCCAGGGTGATGAACATCCCTCTCTGATGCTGTTTCCTCTAAGTAGTTTCAAATCTGCTCATTATATAGCCTAGCAGTTTCTTATGGAATTTGAATGCTTTTCACCTTTAGTTCAGAGTAAAAACGTTTCATCTCTTCTTCCCTATGGAGCAATGAATGATAAGATGCTCATGGTATCCTCATATTCCTGATGCTATGTTAGCATGTGTATAGTGTAATAATACTGGGATGGGCCTTCAAGCATTTCTTCAGGTGCTTCTTCCTTCTCCTTTTCCTTATCTCACTTCATGTTGTGTGCTTAATACATCCACACTAACTTACCGTATCATTTCCTTACTTGCTTTTGACTCTCCTCTTCCCCATCCTCCCCAGCCCACCTGGCTTGGTATTCTGCAGATGTTCTCTTCCAATTTTTCACTTATCCATAATGGTGGTGCTTTAGCCCCATCTTTTATGTCTTGATATATATACTTTTTTTTTTTTTGGTTCACCTGCGGGTCATCTCTTTACAAATCTGTTAGTTAGTGAGCATGACTCCCTGACATGGACGGTGAGCTGATACTTAACTTTTTATCATTCTTTTATTTGCTGCTTTAGCAACCTGTACCGTGCCCGCTGCAGTGCAGGGGGTCAGTAGAGAGGTGAACAAAGGAGCGGGTGCCTTCAGAGAAGGAACTCGCCCCTTTCTCCTGCTTCTCCGTAACAGAAGGTGTGCGCTGAGGCTGAACCAGCGCTGGCAGCTTCCTCTGCTCTGGTGCTGATTTTTTGCTCGATTGCCATAGTAGACTTGTTGGAAGGAGGCAGTGAAAGCTTTTGTTTTCTCTATAATTTATCAGGGGCAGCAGGAATGGCTCCTTTAAGTCTTCACAAATGGCTACCCTGCATCTTGACATTTCAGTCTGACATTTCAGTAGAGCCCAGCAGCCCATTTTGTGGGTTGGGGCACCTTTTTGCCAAGTACTGTACACAGACACCATAATCCCCACCCCGAACAGCTTGTGAAGATTACCCAAAGCCTGAAGGATTTCTGTTCCTGTACTGATGAGAAGGAGAATGTCAAACAAAAGCTGAAGCTTGTGTGGATGGATTCTATGGACAAAATCTGGAGCTTCCACAATCTCTTTTTTTTTTCCAGTCTGTATGTTTTCTTTCTACCTTCCTTGCACCATGTACATGGAGTCATTTGTCTTTTATTCTCCTGAGATGTACAATGCATTAGTCTATTGAAGCTGCTTAATAATACGTGTGACCTGCACATCTGTTAATTAGAATACCCTTTTGTCGTATTTGTAGAAGTTTTTAAGGGAAACCATTTCCAGAGGAAAATTATGCAGGCACGTATAGATATTTAGCGGCAATCCCAGCATTCCCCTCGCTCCGACTTGATGATTTTCTTGCTTCCTTTCTTGTTATACAAATGTAATCGTCATGAAAAGCGGTGGACTGACAACCCTTAAAAACAGTTGTCCTGCTTACCGCAATGAGCACGAAAGGCGTAGGAAATTCCAGCTGGTCTAGAACAAGATCTGTGTCTGTTCGACACGACATGGCAAAGGGAGCACGTTAGCCCTGTGCTGCACTTGCTCAATTAAACACCGAGTTGTGCTCAAGGTCATTTCCTTGCACTCTTTGATCTCCACGGGCTGGGGCTGAACTACTGGAGAGACATCCCTTTCTTGACAACCCTGACTTTCTGTAGCCGTAAAGGATAGGACTGTGTTGCCACTTGTTTCTCACTCATTTCCTTGAAATACTGCTATAAATACTGACCAGGTACCCCCAATGCACTGCTTAATGGGCATGAGTGGTACTTGCTTTCTCGTACACTCCCCTTCCAACCAGACTTTATCCTGATTTGGCAGGAACCAGAGGAGAGTTTTGTCTGCCGAGACAATCAAACGTTTTCCGATGATAGCAACTGCCAGTGTATTTTTTCCTGATGTGAACCCTTATCTGCTGAGAATTAAAGTGGATATCACAGAGTCACGTAGAATATATGTAGTCTTTACACCATAGTGTTCTTCTGCGTTCTTGTTAGCCATTTCCCACTGAAGAAGTGATCACCATTAATTGTGATGGACAGTCAGCTTTCAAGCTGAAATAGCAGGAATGTATTGCCGAGTGCGATACTCTTCTCTCTCAGTTATCTTTTTGAGGAGTAAAGCGGGGGGGTGGGAGGTTTGAGGCTGAAAGACAGGATGCTGAAAATAAAGCAAGGCAGTGAAAAGAAATCCTTAAAGGAGGAAAGCATTTGCCAGGGCCTGGGGAGAAGCACTGTTTTTTCAGGGGCAGGATAAAGTGGTGAGAGAGAGGTAGAGTCTGCTGAGACTTGGGTCCCCAAGAAGCTGGAGTGATCTCTGACTTCATCATAAAATTCGTCCTGGTTGCCTGTATGAGACAGTGCCAGCGAGAAGAGGAAATCTCTCTTCTTTCTTGTGTTCTTTATTTGTGCAAAGGGCTGGTGTGTTTTTCCAAAGGAAAAGTATATCTTGGGAACCCCAAAGTGGTGTTGTGGTCGCTGCTGTTTTCCTACTGATGTGTACTTATTTGGGTCTGCCGATGTAAAATCTGTTCTACCTTTGCTTGCCACTTCACACATTTATTTTCACTTCAATTTCTGAAGCAGTGACATTGTGCACCGTATTTTGAGTGCTAATGTTGATTGAAGTTCTCCCTGAAAGGATGTGCACTTGAACTGTCAAGAGAGTGAGTTATTGACAGCAGGTAGAAGTACTTTTTGTGTCAAGGCTTTGTCAAGTCATTGTTGTAAAACCTACTTTACTGAATACCAATAATTCCTGCTAGATGTTCAATCAAAAGATACCCTCTTCCAGCACCATTTTAGAATAATATTTAATACTTAAGAGTCCTTCCCTAATAGGGAAATGTAAGGTAGGTGAATAAAGGTACTTTACACTAGGTTAGTCCATCTGGGGGGCTCCTGTGTGCATATTTGCAGCCCAGGATAAAGGGAAAAACTCTTTTCATTTCTTTGTACACTGATCCTGAGAGAATCTGAATGTGAGAGTTTGTTTAATACCATGTCTTTTATAACTGCTTATTCAGTACTTGTTCCATAATAAAGATGTTTAATAACTCACAGCTGTGGATTTTTTTTTTCCGTAGGAAATGTTTCCTTTTTTCTATGAAAACATGCTTTAAAGTAAATTAAATAATTTTGTAATGATCTTAAAGATTTCAAATAGTCTAAATATATATTTAATAATCAAAGAAGCTTACTACTCTCAAAATTACTTTCGCCATTGGAGGAAGCCTGAAATGTTGCACCCTCTTTATTTATTTTTGCATCAGTACTTTTTTTTTTTCTTCTTATGTCAAAATGCTGTGTAAGTAGAATTCCCCTGTTTTGCTTTTTGAAAGGCTAACATGAACAAGGCCACACCGCTGGGCATGCAGAATTTGACTAAGGCCTTTTGTTACAGGTAATTACCATCTGAGGCCATGAGATAGTTGGGTATGGAGTGTGAGTTTAACACTGAGGAATTGCCACCTAGAGCAATTTACTGGGGATCCAGAGTCATTATTTGCTTTACAAAAGAGATTCAGATTCCACTGATGTTGGTTTTGGTTACAGAATAAATTTTAAAATTAGTTTCTAATCCAATAGGAAGGCTGAAAATTACTATGCTATCTGCTTTGAGGCTGTATAATATTTTTAGTACTTCTGCTTGATCACTGCAACAGAAGTAATTTCATTTCAGTCTACTCGGACAATGAAAAGAATGTAGTTGTCTTGTCTGAAAAACTCATAACTTTACAAACGTTGGAAATGCTTTATTGTTCTGGAGATGCACAAAGAGAGTGTCTCAGGAAAATGAATGAAATGTCATCTCATAGATGGAAACTTTGTAAAAAAGATTTGCTCTGTTGAAAAAGCTGGCTGAGACAGCAGGGATGGTTTGGGTAAAAAGTAAGCAGTAGTAGAAATATGTTTGTTGAATCTTGTTAGTTCTCTGGGCTTGTAAAAGTAGTAAATCTAGGGGAAAAATTACAATGTTAAAAATGCAAGAACTATTGGGGTTTAATTACTTTATAGAAACAAAACCTGCAGAGAGGATAACTTGTAATATCCAGCTGCTTTCTTAGCGAGTTGACTGAACAGCTTGTTTAATTTGGGGCTATTATAATCATATTGTATATAGAAAATAAACGGAGTAGCCAATGGATCCAGTGATGATCTTGCCAGATCTGAAAGAGCCGTATGTACGTATTCTGTGTAAGAAAGTGTCACGGGTTGTTGTTTTGGGAAATATACCCGCATTCATACTATAAATGCGTGTCCTACAAATTTTCATTAAAATGCATCTCATACATAAGGCACTCCAATGTAGTACTGGAGTAAAAGGTTTTTAAATTTGGTTTTAACAGTTTAGCTAGTGGAAGGAGCAAATTCTGGAATAGCAGGCCAAAGCCTGCCCCAATTCTTACCTTTTAGGCGTCCCAGTTGTATTTTCTGGGGCTATGGGATACAGTAAGGCTTGCGTTTGGTCCAGGATGAGTAATACAAGAGTAAGACAATTTGTACAGTTCAAGAAGAAATGTTCAGCATTTGTATTGAGTAAGTAAAAGCGTGGGAAGTAAAGGAGGAAAGAGTACAGGCGCACCAAATGGAAAGAAAGGGAAAGGGAGGATGAAGTGGAAGAGGCTATTAGAGATTTTGTTATTTTCTGGCCTTTAATTTCACTGGGTTGCTTTTGTTGCAAGAAGGCAAATCATTACCCGCTTTGTCTTTCATGATTTTTAACACCCCAGCAAAGATAGATGAATTAAAAACACATTGAAATGCCTAAAGGGATTCAGTATAAGCGCAACTAACTTCAATTTAGAGATCCTGGGAAGAAGCTTATTTGTGTGTTCTTAAAGAACCTGTTGCCGTGTAGTCGGCAGCAGGGGTTCGTTGGGTCCTGCGGTCCTTTGGAAGGGATGCTTTGTCTCTCCTTTTTGTGGTCCTGCCTCCGTTCTTCATTGGAACTCGGGTCTTTAACAACTCACGCCGGCTGAGATGCGTAGTGTTTCTTACCAGGAATCTTTAACATGTGTTGTTGCTTTTTCTTTTAAATTCAGGTTGTGAAAGGCCTTACCTATTTATGGAGTCTAAAGATTTTACACAGAGGTGAGTAACAGATGTTTTCTGTTTTCCAATGAAATACCATACTATTTTATTATAACAACACTTTCTACAGAGACAGTAGACCATACTAACATCTGGTTTGATTCCAGTGGAGTAATGCAGAATGAAACTTACTCATTAGCCATGCAGATTTTCTGATAAAATATTTTTACTGCTGTTCTCTTTTATTGCCCTCCTTCCTCCCCTACAAAGAAAAAGACTAAAGAGAGAAATGAATTTTATAGAGATTTAGATGCTATGGGTTACAAACAGGTGCCCAGTGGAAAAATCAGTAAGGAAAATCAGATGTTTGACTAGTATTGAAAATAGAAGATAGATAATGAATGTTCTGATGTACTTCAGACATCTCATGTGATAGCCACAAGCGTTGCTAGAGTCTCAGATCTCTAAAATTGTGGCCCACTGTCCTTTAACATGGTCATGAATAATTAAAGAAACTTTAAACCTGCTTGGACATAAGCCATTTTGGCATTTTGCTGTTTAGTCTCCTTCCTGAAGCTAATCTGTGGGTTTTTTTAAACTTCTCATATATTTCTTGCTTTTTAGTGTCGTTACATTTTGTTTAAAAATTGTCTATTGTGATAAGTTAATTCAGATGTACTAGAACTTTCAAAAACAATGTCAGTTCTGGAAACAGTGGCAAATGCTGTTTAAAGAACAAAGGAGCCCTTCCCCCTACACCACCACCACCACCCCCAAAAAAAGGCAAGAGAAACTCATTACATTTATAATGTTTCTAAAGTGTCTGAAAGTAACTGCTCGGGTTCCTAATGTTGCTAACAATACTGTTTAATTTAACCCATCTGCTCACTCAGCCCGTGTGCACAGTTGGAGCGTGCAGTAACCGACATCATTTGTGATTGAAAGAGAAGTGTAAAGTAGAGAGACACGTAGCAAATTTTAAGTTGCAAACCAACTAGGTAAGACCATTTCTTCTGGGGTGCCTAGTTTTGGAGCAGCTGAGCAGTAGGTGTTGAGGCTCTGGCAAGGTGATGAGAAATGCCTGGGTCAGGCGCCCGGTGTCCTGGTGTGATCAGTGCAAGGAGTCGGGCACCTCTGGAGAATCATCCGGAAATCTGTGCACTGAGTGGGACAAAGAAGCTAATAGGAAACACTAATTACTAGTATGTATTGAGGTCCTGCCCCTCCTTGGAGCTTAGGCTCAGACTATCCTCAGGCTTTTGTGGAGAGTTTGTAGTGGAGGAGGAGGTTGATCCTTCCTTTGTGTAATGGCCCAGCGAGCAGCTGTGCAACAGGACATCGGCTTCAGTTCCTCCTCAGTCTCCCAGCATCTCCTTCCTGGGAGATCGCTCTGACGTGGGAGCACGGGCTCTCTCCTGGGTGGGAGAAAGAGGGCTGCGGCCAGAAGAGTGAGTAGAGATCAAGTGAGGACTTGGCTTTGTTACCCCCGATTAGAGGGTGAGTGAGATGCTCAGGCTGCTGGTGTATGTGACCGTAGGCTGTCACTGGATTAAAAGAACAGAAATAACCCGGAGTCCATGACCAACTCGGTGCAGAGACAGGTTACCAAGGAGGCTTCGTTTCTGATGATGGTTTAAACATTTCACCTGCTAGCCTGAATGTTGCCAGATGCAGCAATTTGTCAGCTCCATCCGCTCTCAGCAAGAGGATGAGCGGTCTAGATGCCAGAGCTGCCACAGCAGTTGTCAGAATAAATACAAAAGAAAAAGCAGCTGGAGCATCCGTGGCTGGCTATCGCTCTGTATAGGCTACACAGTCTTTGCCATGCTTTTGTAACACCTAAAAAGATAAAGCAGGTTTGAAATGTTTTTTCATTTTTAATTTTTTCATTAAAGATTCTGGCCACCCACTGAATGTGATTTGGAGAGAGCATTGTGGTCAAGCGTAAATAGGACAACTGTAACATTTTATTGTTGTTCTGCTGTAAATTTAGAACCTGGGTCTGATTTTTGCTTTGCCAGTAAAACAAAATCTCCCCTTCTGCATGGGTTTCATTGCCTTGATTGAAGAGCAGCTCTGAGTTTTTGATGAATTATGTATGGTCCTTGCTGTGGTCTGGAAAGAGAAGCACAGAAACTGATTTTTCATCACACTTCAGATTTTTCTGGCCTTGGTCTGTTGCTAGATTGACCAAGGTGAGACAGCACTGCAAAATGCCATGGAGGGGATAACTAGCATTCCAGGGTTCAGCAGAGTTTCCTCAAGGGACTGGTTTTTGGTATTACTCTGTACCCGTTTTTAAGATACAGAACATGTGTGTGTACTTCTGTATCTTAAAAATGGATACAGAGTAATACAGTGCAAGGAAGATGCCTGTTTCTCAAAGTAATCTCCTTCAGCTGTCTACCGGTTTTAATGCATCAGAGGTAAACGAAAGAAAATTTAACCCTGACTTTCTTGCTGTCACATGTAAAGCAGACCATGCAGGAAGCTCGCGTAGGCTAAGAAGTCAAGAATTTCCACCGTGGTGATAACGAAGGTGGAGAAGCAATCATCGTGAAGAAGCTGTGTAAGGCAGTGCAGCAAATGACAGTTTGTGACTAGAGCATGGATTAAAGCAAAGGAAACAAACAATGAGCAAGTCTTTTATTCCAGATCAGACATTTCAGCAAATATTACAGCTTAACTTCAAAACAAACCTTGCAACTAATGAGGTGATAGCCGTGCATATTAATAAACCCAAAGCTGTAGTCGTAGTCATCACACCCACATCAAACATAAACGTAAGATTAACACCTACACCACTTCTTTGGAAGATGTGAGAATGTCCCAATGATAAGTGTGCTCTTTTCCCCAGAGGATAAGAAGTAGAAATGGAAGGGTAATGAGAAATTAACTTAGATTTAAAACAGAATTAGCAATTAAACAAGTCTAATCATGTACAAAGTCAAAGTTTGTATAAAGACAAACCAAGATCTGTTAAGTTCAAGAATAAGTATAGACTGTATGCATTTTATCTGGTATGTTTTTCTCCGTTCACACCTCCTTATTAAAAGAAATGTATGAAATAAATGTTACCCGCTTGTGTTTAATTGTACTGATCTGTATTTGTATGCATGGCTGTGTACTGTGGGCCAGTGTGCGTTGCACGGTTTGGGCAGCTTGGTTTCTGACTAGGGTTTGAATTTGTGTCAGAGTTTTTGGAAGTGTTTTCTGGTTTGCGATGTGCCGGGTTGAGCTAACTGGAGCAGCAGGGTGCTGGTCGGTAGGGACAGGCACTTGTGCGATGTGGACGGTGAGTGTTCCTGTCTTCTCAGCAGGAACCGTAGTTTGCTGAGGATTTCACCAAAGGTGACCAGAGCAGCGTATATGACTTTTTCCCCCTGTTTTTTTAGCGGTGTGAGAATTCATCAGCTATGTATAATGAAGCACAAACAAAAATACTAGGGCGCGTGTGTGTACATATAGATACATACTTGTGTTTATATATGTATCGCTAAAGACGTACAGGCACACTCATGGACCACTTAAGCTTAGGTAAAAAAAATAATCCTGGCCTCTGCAAAAGCATGCTGGTGAGGTCGTTATGGCAAGAAAATATTTTCATTCTTCCAGCAGCTTCACTTTGTTGACAATAATGTTCTGTGAGCTGTCTGCAGCTAAAATTGTGCTTTTGTATCTTTTGTCTCCCTTGAACCTGGCGTATTGCAGTTTTATATTTTTAAAAGACAGAAAAAGTCAAGAGACAGCTTTTAAAAATCTGGGGGGGGTTCCCACAATCATCAATCTGTTTGCTTTTCAGTAAAACAAGGTGACTAAAATGTTTGGTGATCAAAAAAGCTGAACCTCTGACAGTTGTTTCCTGGTAAGTAAGAGCTTGGAGGTCCCATTTATTTGCAGAGAGGTGAAACGACTTAGGCAGATATATCATAAAGAGGACTTGTTCATCTTCTATAATGGTGCTTCATAGAAATCATTTGTATTAAGCAAGCACTGGTAATGGGAGCATAATGACCCCTTTTGGCTCTTGTTTAAATTCTTTCACTTCTAAACAGTAATATTAATCACAAGCAGATGGTGCAGAACATTATTTATGCACATTTGTTTTCCAAAATCAAAAAATGTTTAACCCATTAACTGAAGCAGTTTATGAAACAAAAAGGCTAATTTACTGATTGGGTGATTTTTCTCCCCACTTTCAATAGGAGATGTTTTGCGAAGTGACATTTTTGTCTAGGATTGTCGCTTCCGTTTTTCTTGAGGAAATCAACGCAACCGTTGGAATTCATAGCAACTATTTGCTTAAATCCCCCTTTTGCGGTGCTGTTTAAATTCTGCTGCAAGGACAGATAGTATTTGTTCTTAGCAGTGCTTGTTTGGCTGCAGGTTGCTCAGTAGAGTCCCCAGCCTGCATGGGCTTCCCTTCCTTAATGGGCTGATGGCCGATTGCTTTTTTTCTTTTAGGATAATTTTTTTTAGTGCTGTTTGTGGAAGGATTTCAGGATCAAGCAACGCTTAATGAATGACAGATGTTTTTTTAATTATGTCGACTTACTGTCACATCCCACGTGGTCGCAGGGAAGGGGAGGTGGGGTCTGCAGGTCCCCGGTGGCACAAGGTGATGGCTGGATGGAGCCTTGGCTCTTCCCTGGTGGGAGCTGGGCAGGCCTGGTGGGACAGGGGATACATGTGGCCTGGTGGTTTCCTCTGGTGGGTCGTGTTAAGGGAACAAGGACTTGTGGGCTGCACTTGGAGAACATCCTGCCCCTTCCTCTGAACTCGTGACGTGGTTGAGTCCTTATAGAAAGAAAATTTGGCTACGTGCATGTTGCCTCATCTTCACGTTCCGTGAGGTCGTAAGGTTTCACGCTTAGAGCTTCCTTCTGCCTTCCCAGACCCTTCACTCTACTCGCAGTGAAAGGATTTTTGCATTCTTAAAAAGTAATGCAGTTGATCCAGTCTTGATCCCACGAGCCTATTTCCATCCATACTGCACCAAAATACTTCTCTTGTCCATTTGGTTATTAATTATTTTTATTGCATCCTGTACATTAAAAGCAAGGGCCTCTTGTTATACTGCAGTTTTCTTTTAAAAGTGTTAGTCCTGTAAACAGCTGGACTCGTGGTGCAGAATGTCAGTATTTTCTGTATCTGTAATTGCATCTGCTGTTCGTTACAATTCAGCACAAGCCTAGTAGCGAGGTGGCTCTATCGGCTGCCATATTTTTAGAAAGAAGGTCAAACAGGATTACTGTGCAACTTACTGTTCTTCGCGGGATTCGGGATCGAGCCTGCTGATGTACTCGGCATGTCTTGTTAGATTTAGCAAAGTCACTCGACACCAGAGAGGAGCGTGCTGCTTAGCGGGTTGCCCCAAGCAAATATTTGAGTCTCCCTGAAGTTTTAGTTAGAAAATATATTCCTAAAACGTTGTTAGGAAGTGTATGGGAGATTCTGTGACTGCGTGGATTGCTCTGTAGCGGTGTTTTGTCTCATCACCTGAGGCGGGGGAATAGGTCAAAATCCATCAAATGCAGCACACGGATTGAATTCCTAAAGATGAAATGGAGATCAGGATACACAACCTGAGTCTGTCAGTGCTCTAACACGATGAAGACACTCGTGACTGATTTTTCTTTTGGCTTTGGGGAGAAATTGCAAAACCTATCGGCAATATTAATACCTAACTTAAAACGTACGGATCCACTTAAGCTATATAACGTACTCGTGAATGCTCCCCTTTTTTAAACTGGATTTTTAGCTCAAATATAGGAAAGCATTTAATCAGCTTGTTAATTGAGGTTATACATTTCTACATTACAGAGACAAATTAAGCAAGCTACTGTGGTACCAGAAAACATCTGCTAAACAAAGGCAAACTTAATGATAAACAAAATTAGGTTCTTTTCTAGTTGGGTTTCATCCATCTGCACCCAACTAGTGTTCACTTTTAAAGAAGGCAAAGATACAAGCTATTGCTTTTAATCCATTTTGACAGAAGAAAGCAGTGATTAGGCAAAGCCACTGTGCTCTAATCTTCCCAAGTTTAAGCCAGGCCATAACGCGCACATTATGCTTTCCAACTGGCATCCCTGGAACAGAAAGATGCTCAGTGTTTCCTGCACTACAGTCAGGCTGGATGTTCAGCGGTTTATTCACACATCGATTTTACAGTATGCAACAGAAGCGTCCCAACTTCTTTTGGCATCAGAGGGGGTCCGCATTAAGATCTTTACACTGACAATCTGGCTTTATGATGCACATTGATGTTTTATTTGCTGGAGCAGGATTAGGAATCATTTTAAGGCGTTGCTGGCAGTTAACCTCTGTAAAAGCGCTGAAACCGTGAGGTCGGAGCCGTTTTATGCAGCGGAAGCCATGGAGGTGGAAGCCAGTAGCTTTGAATAATGGTGTGCACAAGAGCAAAGCTGCACTGTGTATGTTCCTGGGGCAGAAGGAGGCGCGAATGTGCTTGTATGTTTGCGTTTTGCCTGTGCTCCTATATGCAGGTGTTTGTATGGATACTTTATTTGTAATTTTTATAGAATATTAAATTCTGCTCTTGTCACTACAGGGAATTAAGTGAGGGCTGTTAGAGAAGAGGGAGGCAGGGTTAATTGCAGTGTTAGAATACGAAGTCACGGGGCGGAGATGGACCTTAAGAGGTCAGCTGGGCTATCCCTTGATACTAAAACAGGCTTCACCGTTTGCAGCGTTGCTTTTGGCTTGTTCCTAAATCGCCCAGTGACAGAGTTTGTTCCCTCTCTGTCGTTTCCACTTCATGCCATAATCTGCAGATCCTTTTTTGCAGACCTGCTCCAGCCTACACTCCAGGCAGCTGTTTAATCCTATATTTATGCAATTGATTAATCCCTGTCTAAATGTAGCGCTTCCACTTGTCCCTGTTGAATTTAGTCTTATTTTTTCAGTCTGATTTTCCAATTTGTCAAGATCACTTCGAGTTCTAGGTCCCATCCTTCAGTGCACTTGCTGTCCCTCCCAGATTGGTGTCACCTGCAGATTTGGACTCAATGACCGTAAGGGTCTTTTCCAACCCAAATGATTCTATGATTTAATAACATGGATTATCAGTATTTGAGAGGTACAGATATAATGTCGTCTGTGCTACTGGCTCTTACAAACGAGAGGTTGCATTTGAAATACATCATTGAAATATTTCCTATTAAAATCCATCGCGCCAATATTCGTAACGATCTCTGTGTATACGATGCGTATCTAGGATAATATAGATTAAATCCAGTTTTGTTCCCTCGACAGATGTGAAGCCGTCTAATATGTTGGTGAACACGCGAGGCCAGGTGAAGCTGTGTGACTTTGGGGTTAGCACTCAGGTAATTCCCCCTTTAGATATCTGCCCGCTCTCTTTCTAATGTCAAAGTCACCTGGCTGCCAGACAAACAGCCCCACAGCAAGCTCCCCTCTGCTGGGACAGCCCTATTCATTTTTAATCTCTGGGCGACTTTTCTTCATCTGAATATGATTGTTCATTGTTTAATGACAGTAAAAACTGCTGATATTGTAATTACTACTTACGAATAGCAAACTTCATTGATATGCAGCTTTGATATGAAAGCGTTTTGGCCAGACAAAAGGGAGGGCAGAACGAGAGATGTGTCTGGGGAGCCCAACTGGCCCACAATAAAAATTAATATTGGGAGTAACAATAGTGGTGGGCTTTTACAATGTGCAGCACAAATTTTAATTAATTTCCATTTTGGGCCTCCCTGGAGAACTTCTCTGATAGTGACCCGTGAGCTTGCTGTGATGTTGATTTGAATTTCAGCACCTTTACTCTCAGCCAAACATGAGGACCAAAGAGAAGGTCAGCCTTGTATTATAAGTTGTCAGAGTCTGTTGTCCCTCCAGCGTATTTAGTGCTCGTTGCATTCAAGTGATGAATGTGGCTTTATTCACATCTTGAGCCAGCTGACTGAAAAATGAGTGCGTTCAATCCTACTTCAAATTGACTTTTTATATCAGACTAGTTTGGGGTACTAAAGCGATAAGCATCCTGTTTAACAGAATTGTTTAAGGTTATCTGCCATAAACTGTAATGCAGTGCTTGTTTAAATTGGAACTCTCATTCCGAACAAAAGAGAGATTTAATCATTTTTAATGCCTTTGCAGATAAATTTGTTCCCTTTTACATAATTTTTAGTTGATTTATAGGAATGATGATTGTAGGTTAAATGAGGAATAATTGCCCATTTTATTTCCACATTATCTTTATATTGTTCTAACAGACTGTTTTGTCTGATAGCTGGTGAATTCTATAGCCAAGACGTATGTTGGAACAAATGCTTATATGGCGGTAAGTGGATTTATGCAGGAATAACATTTAAATAGAAGTATTTGTTCACAGTCTTGTTCTGTGTAATGCAGGATACACTCTAAGTCAATTCTCAAACTTCATCTCTCCCCATCCCCAGCGTAAGCCGTGTCTTAATTGCGTGTGCCACGAAACAACTCCCTTTTACCGTCTCGCAGACCCACTCCCTCCCTATCCCTGCTCACCTACCAGCTCTGTGCCACTGCGCTCCTCGCTGATATGGAAGAGTAATACCAGAAAAGTGTTTCTTTCATGTATTTTTCGTTGTCTTTAATGCATTGTAACAGCTGGGAACAAAGAAGAGAGCCAGTTCAACGTAAAACAGCAGCTTTCCACTGACAGCCTGCGGCTGCTTGCGGAGCGCTGAGGGTCCGAGGCTGTCCGCAGTTGGGGAACCGCTGCTCTGAGCCTGCAGTTTAGCAAAGCATTTAGGCATGTGCAGATGGCTCATGGGCTGCTCGATACCTCAGCACCTGTGTGGGTGTTTCCCATGTGAAGCTGCCATGTAAATTTGAAGCTAAAATATTTGGACTAAGAATTTTAGGGCATTAAATTGCACGTTG
Organism: Ciconia boyciana; assembly: GCF_034638445.1. Taxonomy (NCBI): domain Eukaryota; kingdom Metazoa; phylum Chordata; class Aves; order Ciconiiformes; family Ciconiidae; genus Ciconia; species Ciconia boyciana. The sequence goes on along the minus strand of NC_132941.1, from coordinate 2,116,651 downwards.
TGTAATCTTCGTACCATACATCCCGAGTCATCGATATGTTTCACTTTTCTTTATAAATTTTGGTTAGAATGCTTGTGACGATGAGACTACTTTTGTCCTTTTTCTGTACGTTAAAACATAAATTCCCATCATGTTTAGATGAAGGTACAACATTGCTGAAGGTGTATCATTTGGAGGAACGCTGCTGCTGTTAGCTAGGATGCGAGGTTTGGGTTTAGCTGACCTGACAACTGGCGTGTGGTGTTCATGCCTTTGAGATTCATATGGCGACGAGAGCCAGTCTGAAAGTAAACTACAAAAGTTAGCCTGTATTTTCCATTAAATCAATTTGATTAATTTTTGTTCTCCATTTAACAGATGTGAAAACTTAAATGCTTCGGTTTAGAGCAGTTTATTAACTGTTGTCTTTTATTTTTGGCCATTAAAATTATTTTAGCAAACTATGTATGTCATAATATTAATGAGGAAAAAATAAATGTTCAGCTTGTTTAAGAAAAAAAAAAAACAAAGTGCAACCAATACAAAGCGATTGGTACTTGTATTTTTCAAACCTCAGAAAAAAGGAGAGAGAAATCCATGACCTTTAATCGCTTTCAGGTATTTTTTATTACTTTCTCGTGAGAAGAAAGCAGACCAGGGTGTCCATTTATTTGCTAAGTGCTTTTCTAGTCAAGGTGTACTCATTATGTAGCTTCTGAAACACTCATGTCACCATCCTGGAAAGACTTGGGCTATCCTGTGTCATCAGAATATTATGTGCAGAAAAATGTTTTAAAGAAAAGAAAAGAGTGAAAAAAATCCGGTCTTCTATATTACCACTTTTGCTAGTAAGCCTGCTGATTTCTATGCCTCCATTTTCTAAAAGAACTGGAATATAGCGATGCAGACAAATAAACAGCTTCAAATTAATCAACTTTTCCAACTCAGCTGTTACTCTTAGAGTGGTCTTAAGCAGGTCTGAGAATTAAATTGTTTTATGCTTTTAGTGTAGGAATCAAGATTACTGTTCTCTTTTCCAGGTGTACATTAAATAAATTACTTTTTTTTTTCTCATTGTTTATGGATGAATGTGATGCCTTCATCTATTAATTGAAAAAGAGAAGCTTAAGCTAAAACGTACTCTATCTGATTTCTTGTGTTAAAATTGTTTTGCTTGCTGAATGAGTCATTTCTCGTCATCAAATTTATAGTCTAGTCATCAAAAAATAATGAAGGTCATAAGTTTTGGGTTGTCTGCCTACTTGGCAGACTTTGAGTGAATTTGAAACCATTAAAAAAGTTGAGGTTTCTGTTTAAAATAAACAAGCAAAAAAGCTTTTTGAGTGAGAAACTAAAATTTCCAACAAAAATACATTTGCTATAAAATCATTTTATCACCTCTTTATACAGAAAAAATTCTGGATGAAAAAAGTAACCAGTTGTAGAAATTTTTAGGGGAAAATATTTTTGAGCTGTGTATCCTTGGGATGATCTCTATGTTGCACACTTTACTTTAGGCATATGCTATTCTTATTTTCATCTTCTTTTCATACTCTTACATTCATGTGACTAGACTTTTTGTTTAAATCTGCAAATTATTTACTTGCCGCTATCTTCTGTGAATACATAATTTCTGAACATAAGTTGCTGTTAAAAACTTGAGCTGTTATAACAGAAGAATAAACCATTTAATACTGCTCAGTGTGAATTCTGCAGCCGATTTGGCGGCTCAGGAAGGGCCAGGGTCTCATCTGCCCTAAAAAGATCTGCGAGCGTTATTGTCTTGCTACTGGTGCGGTGATTGCCGGTATCGAAGCACGCTTGGCCGGGATAGCCGATGCCATGTGTCGTTACAACGGCAGATGTATCTGTCGGTATGCATTTTTGGCTGCGTATCTGCACCTGTATGAGGATCTTTGTCAGTATAAAAGGATGCTTAAAAATTGTATCCCTGTATGATGCTGTTGCAAACATTTCTAAGATATGCTGACCTAGGCCAAACATGCTTAATGAAGGCTTGCCTTAATGAACTTTAAAAAAACTAAATAAAATTTTGGGGTCACTGTTCAGCTCAAAATAAATGAGGGTCAGTCAAAAAGATTTTGTTCCAGTTACATTCTGGGGTGTTTTTTTAGGTTATGGTGGTTGTGGAAGGCTATCCTTAAAGATAACGTGGACAGCACCGTGTTTTTTACTTAACATTCAGGCTGCGATAAAAGCTCTTGACCTGGGATTAGCAGTGCAGAGTAAACATCCGAAAACACATTGGACTGGCACTAATTTGGGAGTTTGTTTTCTAAAAAAGGTCTCTGGATTATTAAAGACTAAAAATACAGCCAGTGCTTTGTAGGTGGTTGGGCTAGACAGGTGCATTAACAGCACAGTGGGGAGAGAAGTCTCATGGAGCCTTTTATTGTTACATTTCATGCTGTACTTGACCTTGGAAATGCTTAAATTGTAGCTTTCAAGTAAAAACTAGCAGTTATATTTTACAGCATTCTATTTCATGAGGCATTAAATTTGCTGTTAATAGTTTTGAGTGAAGTCTTTTTTTTTTTCTATAGGTCAAAAATGAAATTAAAAAGGATATAAAATAAAATTGCTGGCATGTGACTTCATTGATTCTTTTGGCTTCAATAACTTTGCTTTTAAACCATAGTTACTCCCCAACCCCTTGACTCAACATTAGGACTCTGTTTTCCTAGCGTACCTTGTTGTTGTGCCTATACATCTACAGCGATAGATGCATACACCATTGGAATCTCACAACTTGACCTTGCGCTTTGCTGCGCGTGTGCAAGCCGTCGGCTTTTTTTTTTTTTTGTCGGATAAAACAGCCCAAACACAAATGCCAAGGCCAACTTTACGAGGTGCGTAGCAATGCATGGCCACAAGTCTGAGCATAAGCGAGTCCTTTGCTCTTGCAGAAGAGGCAAAAATAAATAAGTCAGTCACGTCTGAAGAGTGGGTTTGCTGTCTGCCAGGTTAGCTGGTAAGCTTTAAGCTTCTTTGCATTTTCTCAGTTGATTTGTTTGCCCTGGGCTAGCTTTTGTGGAATAAGTACATGTGTTGGTTTGCTAGGCTCAGGAAGATGTTTCTTTCCATCTCTTTGCAGCCTGAGCGGATTTCAGGAGAGCAGTATGGAATTCATTCGGATGTTTGGAGTCTAGGGATTTCCTTCATGGAGGTATGCAAATATCTATGATTTTCATGTGCACATTGCAAGAATCAAATGAAATCTAACATAAAAATATTTTAATGTGTCTTTGTATACTCTTTTTATGTACGCGTGCTTTTACCTATTGCTGAATTTCTTGGCTGTATTTAGAATGGGTTTGTTCTTACTGCGTTCAATTTGGTTAGATGTGAAGAGCCTCTGTACAAACCATGTAACACTCTTAAACCCTCTAATAAAACTCCATATGAGAGTAAGAAGTAGGGCCTGGTACATGGACGTCTCTGCATCCTTTCAACAGCTCTGGGAGTGAAGGTGACGGTATTTCTGCATTGCATCTTCGCAGGCCAGGACAGAGTGGGCTATTATTAGGGTTAAAATAGTGTTACGCGGATTCCAGGTTTGAGCTGGTTAATGGCCTTGCAAAATCTTTGCAGAAATATCTGCACAATGGTATGAGTCTCTCCCTGTGTGATTAAATAAAGTGTTTGAATTTAAGTGTTCGCAAGGGCTTTTAGAAAGATTTCTCACAAACATAGTTTCAAGCAGGAGAAAGTCTTGTCAAAATGAAGTTCAAAGAGAATGTGGTCGTAAATGCAGTCATTCAGGAGAACCCATGCTTTCTGCAAGCTTAGTCAGAACAAGGTCAGCTTTGATTCAGGAAAAAGGTTGGTTTTTTCAGCTTAGGGTTCATCAGATGTTTTAAGAAACCTAAGTTTCAATGACTTTATAAAAATGGATGATTGTTTATAAGATAACCTAGAGTGTATAAGTTGAGTAGAAATACCTGTTTTATGATAGCATCTTGACCAGTAAAATCCAATCTGACTTGGTCTGGTCTGGGAGAAGGAACAGGTAGCTCTGGTCTGGTGGTGACCACGTATGGTATGGGTATGTTCATGTGGCCTTTTTCACGCTGGCCTTGGCTGGCCACAAACAAGCCAGCTTCAGCTGGAAACCCTTGTAGCTTTGACAGCTCGAGCAATAAGCTCTCAGAGTTTTTCAGCTCAGGGATAGTCCCATGAAAGAACTTCCCCCTGCTTGGAGCAGTTGTTTCTTCCTTTAACAACAGTTCATTCAAACCATCGATGATTTGCATCATCTTTCTTGCACAGCCTGACAAAGGCGTGATACGATGAACTGAAAAATATGCGTGCCCTTCCCTTCTCTTCTGGTATAATATAATATCATTAAGGTGAAGCTGAATATGCCTTTTGGTGAAGTGCAACTGATGTTTTTAGCAGAAGATTAGGTAGAAGTTAAGTAGTCTTGGTGCTGGCCCTCTGCAGCGAGGCAAATTTCATTTTGTAGCCTGAAAGTTAACCAAGACTAGTGTTATGTTTTCAAACAATAAATTCCTTGCCAAATCAGTTTTAACCAAATGAAAATACTTAATGCTGAATCATTGCATTCAGATCTTGTAAATCTTTTCCAGAGTCTGACTAAAGCTAACTCTGAATTACAATAATGACATACTTTAACGTGTCACAGGGGATGCAGTTCTCTTAATTTGTTTTACTGCAAATTTTAATGGTTTGTAATGCTGGAGAGCCCTCACAATTCTGGGAGAGATACAGAACATACTCACGCACTCCGTAAATAAATCTAGCCAACAAAGGGCTAAAATGAGATTGTATTACATTAAGACTTGACTATGGTGTTCTCCCTGATTCACGGTGGAACAGAGCGGTATAAATGCAGAAGTCCTATAGAGCAAGCATTTACTGGTTCCTTTGCTGAATAAAAGATGTATTTCAATGGGCAGCAGCAATGTGATGATTTACCACGTAGACCAAGACATTTGGACTTCAGTTTAGGATTACTAGTAGGTAACCTGGCTGGGAATGGATTTGATGTGAAGGATGAATTTCACATTATATTAGGCAACGTTAGGAAAACTCCTTTCATTTGCATTTACTCTCCTCTTTTAAACCTTCTCAACTTTGTTTTTTTCTCTCTCACTTTTCACAAATGTCTTCTGAACCAGATGTACAAAAAACAATTTGGTTCTGTGTGCTTTGTTAATTGGTATGTCATCTGGTCCTCCGAGACCTCTCTTCAACATGATCGCTGTTTTATTGAAGTGGTTTGAGTGATGTGCTAAATGATGAAAGCAAGGACAGTGGCTTAGAAAAATGTCTCAAAAAAGGTGAAGAAGATGCTCAAAGAGCCACACAAGGTCACTGTCATTAAAGTAACACTGTATTGACATGGGGATTGGTAGTGGAGACACCCAGGCTCTTGTTGATGGAACTGTTAAAAAGGGAAGTTAGCATTTGCTGTAGGATTTTAAAATCACCTCCACTTCGTAGTGTGATACTCCAGTCCCTACAACTTCAAGCTAGCACAGTTATAGCACGTTAATGTAAGAAATGGCGTGCGGGAGCAAGTTTATAAGGGCTATTCTGACGTATGAGACTGTAAAATAGCAGCTAAGTAAATCTTCTCATTTTCTTTAATACTCTTCTGAGCCTTTAAAATGTCTTGAATTTCTTTGCTGCAAAGCTATGTGTAATGAGAAACTCAGCTGTTACTTTTGAAGGTTAGGAAAACTGCCCCAGAAAACTTGCTGGCAAGAGTGTGAAAAGTATTAGATGTGGGTACCATGTAAGTTTTGAGAAATGGTGAGTGTTCTTGTTCTTTTTGAAGTAAGAGGTGTCTGAGGGTGCTCAGTCTTCCCTTTGCCAAAACTAAAAAAAAAAAAAAAAAAGAAAAAGAAATGCTGCTAGCTTTTTAAATTATTATTCTTTCTTTTTTTTGGAGTTTGCATTTCTTCAGGATTTTTCGAAGTGAATTAAATGTAATACATAATCTGTAAAACTGTTTAAAAGTGTTACATCACAAATAGTTTGTGTGTTTTCGTGAGGTTTTTAGATGTCTTATTTAAGTGCTCTTGGGTTGACAAAGCAAGTTCAATTTAAACCAATAACATTGCTGTCACTACGCTGAAGACTGTGTCAGCATTTTCATTATAAAAGCTGTTTTTCAGGGGTTTATAACTCAGTCATAAAATACGCTCCAGGCTGACTGGGCTGAGTCTGAGTGCCGTGTGTGCTCTGTAGCTGATCCAGTCTCCCTCCAAGAGCCGTGCCCTGCACAGGAGGATAAATTAGATTGCCTAATATTTCTTGTTGCTCTCCAGTATGACTCTAATCCTACCTTGCATGGCTGCTATCTGAAAGTGAACTTTCAAGCATCCAAAATTGGGATAAAATACATCTTGTTGGGTTTTGATAGGCAGCATTCTTGTCCAGCGGTGCCTTTTTGTGGAGGTGTTTGAGGAGTAGGTATACGACCGTCACCTTCAGCTGAGCTGCTTCTCCTGGGGTAAGAGACTGCTGTAAGAGACAAGGAGCTGGGTGAGAAGAGCTTTGGTGGGACCCTGTAGGGCTGGTGTGCTCTCAGGTCCTCCTGCTTCCGCAGAGGGTTGCTTCTTGGTTTTCTCCTGGATTTTACCATCTCAAAGCTGCCTGCTGCGGAGTGCTGGCATGCTCTCGAGGCAATACTGAGGACCGGAGTCTCCTACGTGTCATGAGGAGAGATGGTAGGTGAGGAGAAGGGAGTTTTGGGAAGGGAGTGGAATTGAGTTGTGATCCGAGCTGTTCGTTGAGGCAAAGTATAGGCTTGCAGGTCTTTGCCAGAAGATCTAGGGCTCATTTTATCTACAGATAGAATTGGTATTATATTATATTGAAATACAGGAAATGGAAGTGATTTGCTTATGCCACAAACCGAGTAAGTTTTGGAAGTCGAATATGAGCTCACATGCTTGGCTGATGATAACTTTTTGCCCCTCCTTTTCTATCGCATCCGAGTCTCTACTTTCTACTGTCCTCTGCTGAGAAAAACAGCTACTTTCCTGTGCTTCAGGCCTCCTTTTAAAATTAACTTCTCTTGCAAAGATTATCAGTGTTCTCTCCTTCAGGGAAAAGGAGTTTGTGTATCAGTTTTAATGTAGAAACAAGTTCTTAAAACTCCCAAAATGAGAATTTTACGTGTTCGGTCACCAGAGTTCTCTGTTATCTGTATTATTTGTGAGAACTTTCAAGGGTTGCTAGTTGATTGTGATGTTTGTGTTAAGATGCTGTTTTAAGCAATATTCCTAGCAGTCATATGATGGATTTTCAGCAGTTGTGTGCATTCCCACATATAGGAACACCAATATATATCCAACAAACATGCTTTACATCGTGTATTTCAGGCACACATACATATCTTCTGGGCGGGGTTAACTTTGAATGCATGCGATGTCAGCATTATGGAGTCTTAGACTCTTCAGCGCACTTGGGCTGGGAGCACAGACGGAGATGTAAGAGCTCATTCAGATCACAAAAGCAAAGAGGAACATATTTGAAGAGGGTGCTACAGGAGAAGCAGCTCTGCTTTGAGATGATTCTCCTTGAAGCACTTCAATCTTTAAGATGTTTCGCTGTATAAAGCTGATGTAAAGACTCAAGTGTGTGTAATCTGGGCAAGCAGAGGAGGTTTCAGAATAATTCTTTCTAAGGAGTCTGAAGTATGAGGTCAGTCTCATATCATCAGCTTTGAAGTGATAATGGTTCAAGATCAAGATTGTGAGCTGATCTGCAGGAACTCCTGGAGACCTCGATTTGGTCTTCTGCAGGATTTCACTTATGTGTGGACATAATGGTTGGTCTTTCATCAATTTTACACCCTTACCTAAATAATAGCAGGTAGACAGATGTGGGGGGAAATCTGAGACCCGAAGCTTGGTGGTACAGCAGAGCTTTCTACAGTGACACTGGAGACTTGGTGAAGATTTGGTAGAAAGGGGTACAATCATGATGGGGCAACTGTGAATGTCTGCGTGACTGCTGGAAGTAGACACGGACCATGCAGTGACCGACAGTGTCGAAAGCTACGCTGAGTAGAGGCAGGAGGAATAGTAATTCAAATAGCCCATTAGAAGATGGTAAGGGTCAAGCTTAAATGGGAAGTGAGAATTTGCATTTAATCTCCATGCAGAGCGGGAGTCTTGTAACAGAATACTTGGCTGAAGTGAGGTGTCTCCCGTCAAGTGACAGTTCTTAATGGACTTGTCCTTGCTTTTTGTGTGCTTGGAATGAGCAGAGTTTTATTCTGCGTGTTTAAACTGGAGAGACTGGGAAAGGCCTTGCCATGGTGACGCTGCTGGTGCTGGTAAAGCCACTGAGAATGCTCGTAGCAGAAGGCATGAGGTCATCATTAAGCAAACATGTGAAGAGCATGATCTCCCCGTTCCTACACTGAGAATTCAAGAAGTTCTTAAATTAATGCATTAGATGGATCTGGGCACATTTCAGTAGATACAGTATGATGTGTCTTAAATTACTCTTTTTTTTCTTTTTTTTCTTTTCCTTCCTTTCTTTTTTCCTTCCTTTCTTTTTTCCTTCCTTTCTTTTTTCCTTCCTTTCTTTTTTCCTTCCTTTCTTTTTTCCTTCCTTTCTTTTTTCCTTCCTTTCTTTTTTCCTTCCTTTCTTTTTTCCTTCCTTTCTTTTTTCCTTCCTTTCTTTTTTCCTTCCTTTCTTTCTTTCTTTTTTTCCTTACTGAATTCCAACCTTCTCTAAACTAATAAAAAAAACAAGCCTCACTTCTGTGCCCAGACATCTAATAACCAGCAATCCTGGGATGTGATGGGTGTTTACTTTGTCACTGCAAATAACTCTAATATTAATATTAGAGAAAACTTAAACCAAGTGTTTCTGAAAATGCTGGATTACCATCTCTGTGGGCTGACATCTTCTCTCTGCTGACAGCAGGGCTTTGGGCAGCGCTGGTTTCTGTGGCCCCAGCCCTTGGCAAGACCCTTCCTGAAAAGGAACCAACTTTATGGAGAAAATGTTTCACTTCTGCCCTTTTTCTGGTTTCATGAAGTACGGCGGAGAGCAGACTCATGCCTTGAGCCCTTGGGCCTTGCAGCTCGAACCACTGATAATTGCGTAGGTGTGACTATTTAGTAACAGACACCTTTCGTTTAGGATTAAGGAAAGCAAGAAAATAAAAAGTGCTTTTTTTGCAATGAGCCTCACCCTATTACTCTGTATTTTTAAGGACTGTAGTAGCGTGATGTTTGGACAAATCCTTGCACGCTTCGCTCAGCCGTTGAGAGTGGCTGTAACACACAGAATTTTGCTCAGTAACTCGAATCGTTCTTACCGTAGAGTATTCATGTAGTTTTAATCATTCTGTACAGAATGATGCGTTTCAGAAACTTGTTCTTAGGAAAAATCTGGCCTAGTTGTTTTTGTTTGGTTTTTTTTTTTCCCCTTGAGCTATTTTGAGCAATTTCTCCAAGCAGTGGCCGTTAGCTCCGTTTCCTCATCTGCCATCTTCAGCGGCCACCAGGATGAAGATAATGTCCAGCTCCATCACGATCTTTGTGGTAGCGGAATTAAAAGTAAAGGTACCAGTGCCTGAGGGTTGGGTCATGAATTAATAATTGCTGTGTGGTGGGGGAGGCCCGTCAGAATAGCTGAAAATGGGGAAGTTGCCTCGCAGAGCGCTATCAATCACTCAGTGACCATAACTTCCAGTAATTAGTGTATTTTATGGGCCTTTGCTTCAGTGACTCGGAAGCACATATGCTCCACTCACAGCTAAACTTAGCCAGAGTAATATTCCAGGATGATTTATCCGCTTGCTGCGCTGGGATGTAACCCTATATTAGGTGAAGATTGTGAACTAAGCTGCAATAAAGTGTAAGTTTAGGTACAGTTTGCGCGGGTTGAGACCTCAATGTATCATGTTTCTCAGCAATTGCTCTTAGGCCACTGCGGGCGGTCTGTGCGGCAGCGGAAGAAATAATACAGTTCTCTACCTGAGTTAGATAGATGAGTGGACAATTAAGGGATAGCATCAGCTGTGGTGTGTTCGTCATATATAGGATTATGCAATATAGATTAATGTCCCCTCTTCTTATACTGTGTAGAATAGCTGTTTCTACTTTTTAAAAGTCAAAAATCTGGAGATGTTTGTCAGTTGAGTCTGCCTTTCCCTGTTATTTAATTGGTTTGTAATGGCAGATGAACTCTCTCGTGCCAGCGGAGATGGATAACAGCGGTGCTGCTGCTTCGCTGAAGCTGAGCTGCGTTTCCACCAGCACAACCAAATTTAACTTCTTTTTTTTTTTTCTTTAGGTATTGAATCTAAACCCAGCAAACAAATAAGCGGGAAGCCTCTCTACTCAAACAAGTAGTCTCATTAATCTTTATGGACCATTTGTGTGAATTTTGCACCTGACAATTTCCATAGATTGGCCCTGAAAGGCCCGTGTCCCACCTTTTTCCCTTTAGAAAAGGCGCTGCTATTCTGAGCAACACCTTTGAAGACGTAGCGGTAAAAGCCTGGTAATATAAGGGATTTGTGGCGAGGAAGGAGCGTGCAATTTAATCATGATGGTCTGCAGTCTTTAGTTTGCAGTGCATTTACTATAGTTCATATTTAAAAGAAGCCAAAGTGAAACTAATTATCTTTAATTAAGGTGAATTAGGCTTTGATTTTTAATATATTTTATGTAGAGAGATCTCGAACTCATCTGCTCAAGCCAAGGAATGTCCCAAAGGTTATTAGGGCATATTTCTGTTGGGCCTGACGGTATTAGTAATAACCTTCTTCCTCATAGTCCTAGACGTGAACAAATATGTCACTTCATCAGTCTCTGTTACCCGCGCTTATGCCCCTCCGCAGGGGTCGCAGATTCCACAAGTTATCAGCTAATGGCGTTATACATTAAAAATTGAAGCTTTCCTCACTCTGAGGCCTTTCAAGGCTTTGTTCTTAAGCCCCAGACACTTTGGAGTGCAGCTGCAAACTATAGGCAGAAGATTAAATTAATTTGTAACTCTTTTTTCGTCCTGCATTACTAAATCCTGCACATTTAATTGAAACCCTACTTCAAGATGCTTTGTGTTTCTGTTCTTCTTTGTTGTCAGTTTAACCTCAGAAGCACTTTAACGCTGGTAAATTGCTGTTATATCCTTTTGGATTCTTTTTTTTTTTTTAACTGTGCAATAAGAGGACAGTGAAATTGATATTAGAAGGAAAGAAAAATCTTAGAGTAGTTTTTGAGGTATTTAATATTTATTAAGGTCCATACCCTGCAGAGTTTCAGGTGATTTTAAGCCATCTATCTAGGAATGTATAAATTGGTCTTGGAATGAAATTTCACCTAGGGAATTTTATGTTATCCAGTAGTTAAGTCTGATTTTTAAAGTTTCCTGTGTCTGAATGTTCCGAAGTCGCGGCTGCTTTTCCGTAAAATGAGGGTTTAACTGCAGAGCACAATCTAAATGCAAAATCCTTAGATGGAAATTTAATTGTGTAAAATGTGCACGAGGTAATTAAGAACAAATTTTAGAACATTTCAGACTATAAAGTCCTCCTTCAGCTAGATCACTAGCGATATTGTAAGTGCTTATTTTCAATTTGCAGTTATGCTGAGAAACATGGAATGTGTCTAAATTAAGAATAAAAACATCCCATGCTTTTCAGGATAACTGTAAATTAAAAAACAACTTGCACAACATAGACAATAATCTAAGTGGGAGACTTTATTGCCTGAGTGTCCTAAAAATATGTTTTGAACTTCTTTCCCTCAGTCACTTTCTGAGCAGGATACGGACCAAGTTGCTCTTGTAATTCTTATTAACAGTATACAGGCAGGCAAGTAAAGAGCGATATAGAGAAAGCCATTTGGTAGTGAGGATTTCTGGATTTCCATTTTCAGTTCCAAAATTGTTAATTACGTGATTTCAACAAGTCATTTTAATTTTGTGTTCACTTATCTGCACATTAAGTGTATGTATTTGAGAACAGGTTAGAGTTGCTTTCCAGCCCTTCTTATGGCTGCTCAATACAGAGGGTTTAGGCACCTGCCTCTACCAAAACTGGCCGCCTCATGTTCTTTTTGCTTTCCCTTACGTGTTTTTAGATATAGTTTGATAAAAATCAGCATACGTGCACACTGTACCTCTGCCTGTTATTTAATAATCTGGGATTATTTCTCAGTTTATCAAGTACTGGTTTAAAATCCGATGGTGCACCCAGTACATCCATCTGCACCTCTGTCCAAGCCTGCGGGAAGGCTCCTGTCAGGTGCTTGCACTTGGAAGTGCACATCATTTTTCAGGACACAACCTCACTGAATACCATACAATGAGCATTTTAAGTGCTCTGATGGGCTACTTCAATGTCTAAGAAAGTAATAGTTTTTAAAAAAACACACACCCCACCCCCCCCAAAAAAAAAAACAACGCTACGCAGACATGTAGTTGCTCTAAAGTGAAATGGTGTAGGAAAGTGTTATTCTGACATATTTCTTGCTGATATGGTCTGATTCTCATTTATATTTCCATGCCATGCTGGCATTGCAATTCACTGGGCCTTTTTAAAATGACTTTTTTTTACAGTTCTTGTGTAGTGGGAAGGTATCCATAGGGAAATGAGAACCAGCTCCTTGAAGTTTAAGCATTCCCTTCTCCCCTCCTTAATATCCAGAGCTGCATAAAATACTGATCAGTTCCCAAACCTAACTAGTGTGAATGGAAATAATGTATTTGTGTTCTAATGCCTTAAAAACAAAATTGCAAGTTCATGAGTTTCATCGTGTAAATGCAGAGGAGATAAGTTTTTGATAGTGTGTTAGTTTGGAGGTTTACATTGGTTTTGTAACCTGCATGGGGTTTGTGATAGATGATAGAGAGTATGAAAATCCCTTTAGTGAAGCTCTAATCTGTTTGGTTTTGGGGATTTTTTTTTCTTTACTTTAACTGTCACGCTATTTATGAATCTAAATCTGCATACAGAGGTCATTGGTTGGCTGAACTTAAACCATTTTACTTAGTAAATTTAATTAAGAAAATACAGTGCAACTCATAAGCAAATGAGTTTTTCCTAGTTTTAAACCAAACCACCCTCTTGAGTGCTGATTGCCTTGCTCGACCCCTGGTGATATAGAAACAGGCAAAATTAAAAAGGACATTAAAGCTTCATTAAATCTGAAACACATTTAGTACAGTGACATATCTGCAGGCTATTTCAGGGAAGATTACATACTCTTTGGTAAGTTTCTTAATTTATAATACCTTGACAATCTTGCAGGGAGGAAACAACTCTGACTAGATGAATCGAGTGGTGGTTCAGGGGAATGCAGAACTGGCACCTGATCTGTCCATGGCTGTATTGCTTTGCAGTTCTCAGCCAAGGAGCAGCTTCGCTGAGAAACGTGTTTCTTTTTTAACAACCCCCAAAGAACTTGTTCCTGATGCGTTTCGGATTCTTCGAAGCTCATTTATACACCCCGTATTTATGTCTGGTGGAAAACTGCTCTTTTCCCGATTATTCTGCTGCCTTTGGAGCCCCTGCTGAGGAGTGTGGTGGTCAGGGAGAGGAATCGTCGGTGAGAATGGAAGTGCTTAGTTTGAAGACATCATCGAGGCAGTGGTTGTTTTTCTGCTTAAATAAGATCTGCAGAATGATGCCCTGTGCATACAGCCATAATTATCTTCCTGTTCTACAGTGGGATAACTATTACATTCCTACAAGTCTGCAGCTATTGTAATGGCTAGTCCTAAGTCAGCAGTCATTGGAAAAATCCGGATTTCTTCTACTTCTGTTCATGGAAAAGTGTTTGGCATTGATAGGTTATCACAGCAGCAGTGCTTCTTAGGATCTCGAGCAGCTTCTTGGAAGTTAAGGATGGTCCTCCCAAAAGAAGAGAAGATGAAAAAGGGTACGTTTTAGTAGCTCCTGGTCCTTAAGACTGAGCATAACAGACAATGTAGGGTCTTTGCTTAACTATTTAGCAGTGTATTTCAAAGCCTGTCATCAGAGAGTGACTGGAGTGACACTCTGAGCTGGGAGAAGCTGTGAGCCAGGCACAAGTGATAGAAAGGATGGCGATCAAGCCTGCTTAGGTCAGGTTGGTTTGTTACGAGGACGAATTTGCTGCAAAGAGAAGCACTGCGCTCAGCACTGCACCAGAAACAAAACTGAAAGGCAGAATTCAGCCCAAAGAGTTGAGTCTTAAAGGCAAACATGGAAGATGAAGCACAGAAGAAACCCAGAGGAGGAAGCTAGCTTAGATTGTATCGGTTTAGAGAACTTGAAGAGATCTTACTTGTCTTGTCACCTTAACGTAGTTCCCTAGTCCAGTGTCTCTTGGAAGCCTGATTTCTTCTACGTTCTGTAGGCGTTGGTCTTGCAAACCAAGCAAACACAGCGATCCCCAAATGGAAGTCTACAAGCAGATCACAACTTTCAGGGAGATGAGTGGCACAATAGAAACGTCTCGGAAAAACTGCATATGTTATTGCTAGTAGGGATCCTTGGTCAACACCGTACTGATATAGCAGACCATAATGGCTCCTCCTCAGTCATTATGCAAATTCCCACTGATGAGATATTTAGGAAAGGTTGGGGTGATTTTTCAGTGATGCATGGAAATTTAGATATGCAGTTCCTATAACTGTGATGTGTCTGGGCAGTAAGTAAGCGTTCAGAGATATTGTGCTAACAGAGTAGCCCCTTTAGAACCCACTTGATGTGTCTGTAGATTTTCAGGACAAATACTACCTCAGTATTGCGAAAGCTTCTTCTAAGAGTACTCACCAAAAAAATTGTTTCATCTCTTTGGGTTTCTCTTGCATGCCTCTTACACAAATGCTTCAAGACCTACTCTGCTTTTGTAATGTCTTTCCTCTGAGGATCTGGAAGAAGTTTACTGTATTTGCTGAGGCTCACAGCCAAATGGTTTGGACAGCAGGTGGAATGGCAGAAAGGGCACCATCTCTGCTGTTTTCTGGTTGCTTCCACTCATGCTGTCGGCTGCTTCTTCCTACCTTCTCGTGACCTTTTTCCTGAACTGGTGAAGCTCGAGTATGTCTACTGGTCTTTGCCCCATCGGTTCCTCACCTTGCTACAGCTCTGTCTGTGCCTTATTGTTCATAGTTAGGATGGTTTCGTGCTGCCAGCCAGGCTGAAATTTCATCATAGGTTAGCACGGCTGCCTCAGCTGCAATCTGGCTAGGTCAAGTAACCATGGCACTGAGGAGCTCAAGTATCAGTGGCAATACAGGTGCCATGAAACAGCTTTCGCCCAGCACTGACGTGTGGTTTAGCCTTTGCAGGACATGACACGATGGCTTAGACCTTCAGCATTGATGCTGTTACCCAGTCTGATGTGAATCTACCTAGTTTATCTTGCGGACAAATCAATGGTAGTAGTGCATCCATAACCTTTTTGGTAGACCTTCTGAAGGTTTAAGGGGAGGATTCACGAAGGTTAACCAGAGCGTAGAGAAGTTCATCTGAGCTACGGCTCCTCTGTAAACCGTGGAGAGAGGTGGGCTTCTTCAGAAAGCAGGTCAGAACAGAGCTGCTCTGCATGCCCTTTTGGAGGAATCTGTGTCAACTCTGAAAACCCTTGTCCTTCACTGAATAGTAGACAAAATAACTTACACTAGTTGTATTTTGCTGAAATAGTTTCCAAGGTTCAGATACCAAATGGGAAAACCTAAAGTCTTGCACGAAGAATTTCACAGAATATTTATTAGCTATGGCATTATGGCAACAGTAGTATTGTTGTTGGGTCTAATAGTGATACTAGCAGATACTCTGGTAATGCATCAGTTGACTTATAAAACAGTGCGGGCAACAAATCCAGTTGATACCATGTGCAATTGAAAGTAGATCTGAAGAAAAGACGAAGTGTCTTTTTGCAGGCGCCATGATCTCTCTCCAGATCCCGCTCACAGGTTCCTAGCTGGGTTTGACACCGATAAGGAAGCAAACCTCAGCTATATAACCCAGATTTTACTCTGAGCCAGTTAAGGAAGGACTTTGGGAGTTCAGTGCATGCTCTACAATACCTGTTCGTTGCAGATAATTATCAGTAAAGGTCAGTGTCGTTGGCCTCGCTATTGAGGCTGAACTGGTTTAATTTAGAGAGTCCTCAGGAACTTGGGCATCAAACAGTGTTATTGAGTGGTACAGACAAAAGAGCTTGAGAAATACAGAAATACTCAGAAACGTAGAACAAGGGGTAATTGTTGTGAATGACTCCATTCTAAATACAGCTCTTTGTGTGTTTTCAGAATTACTTTTGCTGACATTTTCCAATTTATACAATAGTAAGAGTTGAGTACTTTTCTCTCTTTAAGAAAATGTGCCCTCCATGCAAATCTATATAACTAGACAAATATTATTTCCTTTCCCAGCTTGCTCTTGGGAGGTTTCCATATCCTCAGGTAAGATTGTTCATTACTGCTGTTTGCCACTGTGACATTCATTCCTATGTATGAAGGTGCAGAGAGCAATTGTGAACATTTGAGCCACATACAAATAAATCTGTCCTGTTAAATTGAAAAGTGGTATCTTGAAGGAGTCATTTAGAAGTCTCTATTGATTTTTTTTTTCCTCTTTTTCTCTTCTCCAAACTCTAGATTTTCTTTCCCTGGAGACAATGAAAATTATGATGATGTTAATGATTGTTTTGTTGTGAGATTAAAAAATAATCTGGTACGTACAACAGTGCTTTCGAAGCAGGAAGGTGTATCTACTCCTTTTTCATATTTTAATTTTTAATTCCAATTTTGAATAATGGTACAATGGTCTCAAATCTTCTCAAATCGACAATATAATGTGAATGGACTACTTAAGGGAGCTCTGGATTCTCCCTTTTAAGAGGACCTAATATTAGTATTTTATTTAGATACTGGCATTTTCTAGCTTTCCACTGACCTAACTCAGTTTCATTGAAGTTGGCGGTAAAACTATTTCCGTCTTCAGTGGCAATGGTTAGGCCAATGCTGAGCCCTGCATTACCACGTAATACTTTACTTTGTCTGTATGCTTGAAAAAACATGAAGCTCTGAACAAAACAACCAATCCAGAAATACGTTTGATGATTACTTTAAATTCTTATTGCAAGATGGATGTTAGAATTCATAGTAACAAACTATTCTGTAGTTCCTCAAATTATTCTTTCCTGGGAGAGGGGAAGAAGTGAAGTGTCCGGGGACTAAAATGAATTATTTGAATGTGGTTTTTATGTTTTCGTATGTTTTATGAACACTGTTTTCTGCATCTTGGTCTATACAGATCAGAGTGCCTGGAGGCATGTCTGATTTAAAGGTGGTGTTGGTCTGTGCTCTTTAAGCATCTATTAACTTGCTATTATTATGCAAATAACTGTTGTAATACACATACTAATTTATGCATGGTTAGATTATGCAGATGCCTCACAAACATGGTTATTGAATAATAGGCTGGGACTCATTCTCTCTCCCATTTTTATAAGCTGTTTTAAGCAAATTCTCCTGACACTTTTATGGACTTGCAAAGGTTTTGCATGTGTAGAAATACTGATTTTTCACTTTCTCATCTGCTATGGAAAATGTTTACTGACTGAGAGAGCTATAGCTGGTTAGCAGAACATACTTTGCATATTTTAGCCATATTTTAAAATGTACCCTCTCCTTTGAAGAGAGGATTGAAAAAGAAGCTCTTGTGTTGAAGTGTCCTCCATACATTGGCGTACTCACTTGTGCTCGTTGAGTGTCTTGATGTTCATTGCGGATGCTGTATTATAACACTAAATCAAAGTGACGTGGGATACAATTTAAGACAACCCTCTGTTCACAGAAGTGCTGGAGCTTGGGGAAAGAAGTTAGAGTGCGTACATTATGTATGATTCGAGACAAACATTTGTTTTCTGAATTGGGAGCAAACCGTGATTGCTAGTTTAAGATCTTTTTTGCTATTCTAATTAAAAAACGGATCGGGTTTGTAAAAGAATATTTGGCAAGTCAGTAGTCCATGAAATTGTATATATTTTTTAATGTAAAACAGTTGAGGAGGTGAAACTTTAAAATGTAGCTATTAAGCTTTTCAAGCAACTGCTTTTCATAAGGATTTTTATGTGAAGAATATGTATTTCAGACATGTACTTACGCAGCTGGTCACAAGAACCCTTAGAAACCCACTCTGATGAGGGGGATAATTAGTAGGGGGTTTTTTAATGTCTAAATATCTATTTATCGCCCTGCGTAAGGGCCTGATTCTGCAGTCACTCACTTGAGTAAATCCTCCTCACTTCAGCAGGCTTATTCAAATGATTGAAGCTAATCGTATGTGTGTTTGCAGAATTTGTCCCTAAATAACTTGAAGTTACTTCTCTCTGAAAATGGAAAGTATGAATACATACAAGTTTGAGAACACCTGAAATTTTCTGCAAATGAATGTTTGTCTCCAGCTGTAGCTGGGGAAAAAAAAAAAGGGGTTTTTTTTTTTCCTTTTTCTCTGTTTTTAAGACACAGACAAATGGTGTGTGTAAATTCAGTTTAAATGAATAAGATTTATAGAGGGAATCATTGCAGTGTGGAAATTCAGGACTCCTGCAATATGCCAGTAAGACTAAAGGATTATTTTTTTTTTTTCCCTGGCCTTTAGTAGAATATTTTAATGATAGAACTTACCCCATCTCATTTTTCACATGCTTTGTAAGTATTTATTTTGCTAACACTTATTATTTAATCTTACATTCACAATAAAATCTTATCTTGAAAGAACTTAAGCATGCGAGCAACTACTCATGTAAGTAAAGTTGCATATGGGTGTGCTTAGAGTTCCTGTAAATTATTTTTTGTCTTGATATGCAGCTCACTTCAGAATCTGTAGCTAACTGCCAAAGGTAGTGAGCTGAACAAGGAAATAACAAATCGTAAAGAACAGACTTTTCCACTATAAAAACTTTGCGCAGGAAACTCTAACCTTTAAAATGTAGTAAATTTCTAAAACTGTTATGGTTTTCATTGTTTTCTTGTTCGTTTTCCTGGCATGGTATTGCAGTGTGCTATTGCTTGCTTGCTGTAATGTAAAACTCCTTTTGGAAGTCGTAGGGTATGACGCTCATAGGATTTTCCGTAGACACAAACGTAAGCACTTATGGGTATATTCTTCCCCTGATGTGTTTGCATAACTCTATTAGGACTAATAGGAATGGTGCGTGCGCTCACACACGCTCACCAAATACTCTTTTGAATAAAGTTCCTTCCTACGTAAACATTTAAAAAAGAAAGGAAACCCCTTTCACCAAACCCAGTTGCTAGTCCATAGTCTGTCCAGCTTTTTAGGTATCTGAAGAAGGCGCACAGGGAAAATAAGTTTCAAATTTAAGAGTTTAACCTTAATTTATGTGATTTTGATTTTACATGTCTGTGCAGAATGAACTGTAAAAAAACAAACAAAAAAAAACCAAACAAACAAACAAAAAAAAAAACCAAAAAAAAACCAAAAGGCCACGGCACCTCACAGTATATTTAATTAAATTTTAAGTTGGAACCCAAAAGATGTGCAGCGGCTGAACAAACTGCGAGACGTACAGTTAATCACGTAGATTCAAATTCAGTATATTGTATAAAAACACGATGGGGGCGATGACTTGTTTAATGGTAATGCAATTTAGGAGAAATGAAAAGAATTGCCCACTAAATATTCTCGGCTTGTAGTCAAACTTTGTACAAAGCAGGATGTTAAAAGGACACCGCATCCATTAGGGAAATATTCCAAAGAAATAGGCAGTACTCAGCTGCCGAGGATTTAATCAGCTATAGGAAAGTGCGGATTACGACGACTGTATTTAAGATACTTTTGCATTTAGAGCAACATTTTCCTTCCTTTGGCTACAATTCCAGGCCTCGCTTAATAAATTACATGAAAATGACCTGAAGTTTTAAAAAAAAAAATTAAATCTACCAAAAAATCCTGTCCCCCATTCTGCACCCTCCCATCCCACTGCTCCCCCCCCAAATCTGAGCAAATACTGCCCCTGGTATTGTAAAGCTTTGAATGTTTTCACACCCCATTAATTTATTACTCCTCTTTCCTCATCTTTAAATTTTTTTTCCCTTCTTTTTTTTTTTTTTTTTTAAATTCCGACTCCCCGCTGCTACAGCGATTTTCATCTTGTTGTTAATTTTCCCTGCTCCATATGGAGCTCCAGACATTTCACCTGGAGGCTGTACTAGATTTTGCTGTAGCGATCGCACTTCCGGAGGCCAAAACTGTCATTTAAGGTTCCTGGTGCATCTGTCTACGCCAGGCTTTTCACTGGCACCGGGAGAGTGTGAATAACAAATTGGATGCACCTGAGATTCAGATGATTAGTGTGTTTTGTGAATCTGGGCGACTTGTAAGCAGATAGCTGTAGGGATGGGGAGGGCTAAACAGCTACCCTGGGTGAATCTGTGCTCACACCTTGCATTTGGGATGTGCGGGGAAGGCGCGAGCATCCCGGCAGCCTGAACGCGGAGAGTAACAAATATTTCATCCTGCCTTGTCATTGATTAGAAAAGAGCCTTTAATTTCATTTCACCCCATGTTGTGATTAATTTGCATTCTTTGTCAGAAGTTAATGGAGTTTTTTATGGTTCACTCTGAAATCCTTGAAGACATCAGAGTTGATCTGATGTTTATACAACCGCCAGCGGAATTTTTTCATTTGATTGATGGAGAGCTTGATGTTATTCCAAACGGCTTTTTAAGCTGTTTTTAAGAATTATTTGAATAAAATGCAAGCAAGATATTGTTATAACGATCAAGATTATCTGTTAAAAATCTGTTTCAAATAAAGAACATGATAAGTAGAAAAAAAGATCAAAAAGACAGGAGAAATGATGAATACAGAAGATGATATTTGTTGAAATATATAATCCCAGGATTCAAATAAGTTATTTTGAAATGTAGTGAAAGTGAGAGAGACCTTAATTTAAGGGGTTTTTTTAATATACAGAGTTTATTTTTGCAGCATGATAAATAATGGGAATGAATTGGTAAAGAATTTAGTTAGAGTTAGATTTTCCCCTTCCTTTTTATTCTCCCAGCTTTTTCACCTTCATTTTACCAGCAATGTGAGCACAGAGCACTGGGGTCTCTAACTCGGAGAGACAAGACTGTCAGGCCTGTTAGTTCAACAAAATGATGACATATTACTCGTCTCAAGGAAGAGGCATTCTTAAATCCCACTGCAAAGAAAACATAAGTGGATAATAGGAAATTTTATAGCCCAAGAAAGCGTTTGCTATAGACCTGCCCTTGGTTTGCTTTATAAGAAAATATACAGGCAAAAAATCCTCGGTGAAAGAAATCTGCTTCCTGCTCCTCCTGTTAGGGAAAGGTTTGTACTTTTACCAAAGCCCAGCATATAAAAAGCATCGGAGAGACGATGCAGAATATTCTGCGTGTGCTGGGCCAGATCCTCAGCTGGAGCAAATCAGTTCTGCTGCTCCAGGGAGATCAGGGGACAAAGCAGACTTACACCAGCTTTGGGACATGGCTCTTTTTCTCAGCAGGAAAAGATTTTGCAAATGTTTTGGGGGGTTTTTTTATTATTATTTCTGATACCAAAGCTGGGGGGTTTTTTTGCAAGATTTTGTTTTTATCCTTTCATCAGCAAATTCTACCCTCGCTGTGATTTCTGCAAGTAAGATTTAATTATAGGTCAAAAAGCTACTGTGCAAGCGCTTCCATTTAAAACAGATTAATTTATTTGCTGTATCTTAGTTTGCTAAATAATTGTGTGGTTTTAAATGAAGTTGCTGCTTTCTGATCCCTGTATTAACATGGTCTAGGATTCTTTTTGTTATATGTAATCCATACTATTGACCAAATTTGGCCTGGTTTCATTTAAATGTAAGCAGGTTGTCAAGGCAAAAAATATTTAGTTTGACTTGGCATGTAAAGTAGCCATTTTACTGTTGTTTTTTCAGTTGACAGAAACATCCTTTAAGCATTCATTTATTTTGTGAGAATAAATTGAGGGTTGGTTACAGCATGTATCCTAGTAAGAAAGAAATGTTTTTTCTTCCACATATGTCATTATATCTAACCATTTAAAAGACATTAAACACTGTTCAAATGCTAATGTGAAAATAGTGAATTAAATTATTGTATAATATCTTAAATATGATAGATTTGTGCAAATATTTTTGCTTTTATAATATATTTGAGAAATCACTGACAACATTTTAAGTCGTCTGCTATTATTTTAAACTCTTACCAATTTCTTAACATAGGTTTCACTACATATATCATTCGTGAGATAATATACTTCAGATACATTTTGCTTTATTATTTTTCCTCCTTAGCTAGAAATAAGTTTGAACTTAAATTTGATTTGTCTATTAGCAACTTGCTGTAAAATTTGAATTTAGTTTTAGTTTTTCCAGAGGTGTTTTCTTTTCTGAAAATGGAGACGTTTTAGAAAAAAAAAAAAAAATCTGTTAGGAATCTGAAGTGTAAAGACAAATTTATATTTTTTTATTTTAATCTTCCTCTCTGATTTTTTTTTTTTTAATGTAAAATTGATGTTTGAATAATATGGTCAAGCTTGGAAATGTAGGTAACTAGAAAATCCTGGTCTTATAACATGCTTTTAATATGTTTTAAGAGTGGATTTTTAACTTATGATCTTGAAAGACTGATGTATCTTTTTTTGCTTTCTAACCCTAACAATTTCCGGCAGTCTGAGGGAGCAGGGATTAGGCTGTGTTTTGTGACCATCATTCCAGGACATGTTCTGTGCCTGTTCCCCTGTCTCGTGTAAAACCTCATACCTGGTCGCACTGCCATCAGCTTCAAACCTGTGCATAGTTCCATTTACTACAGCGGGAAAATTAGCTACTACAGATAATCACCCATGGGTGCATCTTTGCAGTCAGGACGTAAGTTTGTGACAGTTATGGCACTGTCACCCTTGACAATTTGTACCGAGTAAGAAAATGGCTTAATGCAACGAGCCCTTTTGTTGCTCCGTGCAGTTGTTGTCTTGCCTTCACAGCACAGGACTGACGATGCCGAGACCGACTGCGGAAGTTGAGCGAGATCCTGAAATGAAATTATGGTTGTTGTCATGAGAGCTACTTAACCAGACGGGGGGAGTAAAAATCATCCAGGAGGAAATACTGAAATTTCTTCTGAGAGATTTTTTGCAAATATGTAAGGATCTCCTCCATGAGTTGGTGCTTCTGTGGAATGGGAGATGTTCCTGTAGTGCTTGGAAGGAAACATCTCTCCCAGTTATAGTTCCTGCAGTTGATGTCGTTGAATGATTTGCCTGAATGGAAACGTAAACCTGGGAGATCAGCTCTCCTTAAGAAGAAGGCTAGCAGTAGGTGGATTGATTTGTGTGGTTGGTTGTTTTAGGTGGCCATTTGCAAACTGTCAGCAAATACTGGATTTACTGAAAATTTACATCTTCTGTGCTCTGAACAGGCTCTCTTGGCTGGGATGAGGAGGAGGCATGGTTCCTCCCAAGTCACCCAGGAACTGGAGATGAACGGAGATGAGGGTGCAGCAGATCCCTGCTCCGTTTTGCCTGTTTCCTTACCAAGGGTGCAGCTGTAAGGGCTCAGAAATGATTGTGGCTCTCAGCCTGTTTGAGGAGCGAGAGTACCTGCTCCTCACGGGTCTCTGAGGTTGTAAGGCACTTCTGGAGATGGACATAGAGGTCCCAGCACTTGCTCTTCACTACGTCCATGGACAACTAATGCAGGGGTCTCCGCCAGAGCCTGAGGGCTGTGTTTCCAGCGTGCCTGACAGGAGCACACAGCACTCACGACCATCTCGTCCTCCTCTGCTGAGTGATGGTTGTTCAACGGCCTTTGAGGAGCCTCAAAGGCCAAAATAAGAGTGAATGATTTCGAGGTCGAGGCAAGTGTTTCCCTTCCATGGCAGCTGTTTTCCTGCCAGCCCCATGAAACCATGGGTTTAATTTCCAAGGAAGTGCTACGCTACCTGTGGTGGGCAGTGGAATGACATCGGAGAGGGTGCTCTTTGCATGGCATCGTACCTTCCGTTGCCCAAACATGCTCAGCACCTCAGTTTAGTTAGAAAACTCCACTCGTATACCCACATTTTTGCTGCTTTGGGTTATGTCCTTTCAGATGTCCCTAGAATTGTGTCATGTTTAGCAATCACAATTGATTTTGCAGCTTGTTGGAGAAAGCTCAGGATTTTTCTAGATGGGTTCCAGTGACAGGTTTTAACCATTGACATTTTTTTTTTTACCTGTTTCTTTTCAAGCTAGAAGGGACTTGCAGTGGTGTGCTTATGAGGAGGGACAATCCTGATGGATGTTCATCTGTGCTCCTCAACACTTCTTGATATTGGAGGCTCTTGTTTCTTTAGATGATTTGTTCCTCCGGTTTTCCTCGCTGCAGGGTGTGGTGGTAGTTGTGTGCGTAATGAATGTGGAGAAGAGACGCAGGAGTGTTGGTGGTTATGTCGTCCTTGCTCTGCCTTTAGTCTAAAGACCCCAGTTCTTTCAGTCTCTCTAGATTTCTGGCTGTTCTTGTGGTTTTTCTTTGAACTTTCTCCAGCTGGCCCACCGCTCTCGGGGGTGCACAGCCTTCGACACAGCACTCCGGTGCTGCATGGAGAAAGGGTAACCTTGTGTGTCTTCAGACTGTACTCCTCTCTGGACATCCCACTATGGTGTTTGTCCTTTTGGTTTTTTGGGGTTTTTCTGGTAGCATCATGACATTATTCCTGCTCTTCTGTAGTGTCCTCTAGGTTCTCCTGGTATTCCTCTCTATTCCCGCAGTGGTCATTTCACTAAGCCTGATAAACACGGGTGACATGAAGCAAGAACTGGTTAGAACTACACCCCGTTCCTTTAGATTTCTGGCTGACCACCCTTTGTTCTACTTACTGCACTTTTTGTGATGCTTGAAACAAGGTGTTAAACAGCGGTTTGCTAAATTTACTGTCTTTCGTAAGACTTGCTTATCCCACATTCCTGCTGACTGAGGAATGGGTTACCATTAGCATCCTGGTCCTACTCCAGAGTAGTAGTTATTGTTGGCTTCTTACACTCCCTCCATAATTTCAAGAGTGTGTAGTTTTTCATGCCCACGTTTGTTGAATTGTGTTACTAAACTCTGGTAAACAGATTTCTGTGAGAAGTGGCTGCAGTTCAATGGTGGATGAAATAATCTCTTTATATAAATTTGTTTGTAGACCTCTGGGAAAACCAGCGTAATATAATTGTAAGAATATATTTAATATTAAGGTTGTTGTGAATTGCCTTTTTTTTAATTTTGAAATTATTTTTATCCTTTTCTTGTCCTCTGTTTTGTGACAGTGATTGAAGTCTGCCATTTGCAAAATCCACAGATTGGGATGGGGGGGATGTTCAGAATATCAGGAACAAATTAGTGGGGTCAGTCTTACTGGCTTTGGTGCTTTGACTTCTTTCAGAAGTATAGCCATTCAGTTTCGCAGGGCTTTGTAAAATGTGTCTGAAGATCATGCTTTCATTCCAGAGGAAGAGTAAAACGCATGGTGGTGAAGACCACGTGGAAACGCAGTACGCTTACGTAGTCCTTTTCCATTCATATCGGGGCAGAGACAAAGCAAGTGCGCCTTGGCCGTTTGTCAGTAGGAGACGATGTTTGCCGTTTCTGCTGTTCAATAAAACTTAACCCTCATTCATAAAGATTAAAAATAACTTGTATGTACTTCTAAAATCCACAGTTCCCTGGATTAGGAAAATAAATGTTCTACTGTGAAGCCTCCCTTAAAAATCATAACTGTATGATTTGTTGGTATATGTATTTTTCTATTAGAAAAAATATCACCAGCTTGAAAAGCAGTATATATGTAAAGAGAAAATTTGTTAACTGATATGGGAAGATCTAACCCTGGGTCACCTGCAAATCTCTCAAACAAGAGCTCCAGGGCAAGTCCTAATTCCAGAGAGTAAAAGCGAAAATTAAAGCTATAGCTAGTGACTCCTCTAAGTTACCTGGGGTGGATTCATTTGAGTTTCGTTGATTGTGCTTGTGAATATAATGTGAAAGGGATGGTAGAGGTCTTCTCAGCCACTTCCCGTCCAAAGTATCTCCATGGAGACACAAATATAACCTGATGGTCTGTCAAAAGTTGCTTTTCATAACCAGAGGCATTCATTAAATAGTAGATGAAGCAGGAGGCAAACTTTTGCATTTTTAACCAACCTAAAAAAAAATGCCATTTGGAGAATGTGCTTTATGGAGTAGTTTATCCAGATACCACTGATATTTCATGACCTGAGAAATAGACTGTTAATGCGATAGGTTTATTTATGATTTGCGCTGCTTCTTCAAATTATTAACTATAATGTGCAGTAAGTAAAACCACAGCAAATACAATACAGGTTCAAAAATATCAAATAGCTGATCTGATTCTGCAAATTCACACAATTTCGGTTGCATATGAAAAGCTTACAAAACCTTCTGACCAGCTGGGTTTTCCAGCGATGAGCAGGGTCAGGGGCTCACACACGGTCTTCCGGCGTGGCCGAGGGAGCACGTTGGTGGCGGTTTCCAAGATGAGAATGATGTTTTAATGAGCGCATCAAAGCGTTCCTCGATACTCTTAAAATGCACACGGTGCCTTTTTTGTCTTCCTTTCAAGCCGGGTTTTCAGTTGTGTCACTGCCACCATTTCACTATTTGAAATTCTTCATGGAAAGTACAAGAACGTGACAGTGACAGTCTCCTTCCTGATCCCCGAGTTTGCTGAGCATGGCATGGGGGATGCGACACGCCAAACACTCAAGCTTTTGAGCTGCAGCCGCTGCACTCGGATCCCTCGAGATGAACCTGCCTCCTAAACTTATCTCCCAGCAGTGCATGAAAACCAGACAGTTAAGGGAGGAAAAAAAAGGAGCGCGGGTGAACAGGAAGATGAAACATTTTATGTTGAGTACTTTTAAAATTGTTCTTAATGTGCTATAAAACTGGCCGCTTCGCTTTCTCATGAACTGTGTGCAAAAGGAGAAGCACTGACTGTAAAGTTGTCGTCAGCTAGGTTTGGTTTCTAGTTGCAGAGGCTGCCCAATAATGTGATCCTGGAAAAGGTAAACAACGTAGTTTTAACAGTGAAAAATATGCCTAATATAAATACAGCTAAGTTCAGTGCTGTTCAGAACTAGAAAAATACGACTGTAACATTGCATTTTCTAGTGGAGTTAACAGAGGAGCCCAGTGCAGCCTTACAAGCAATATATCTGAGACAGAGAAAATAGGTAATACATCTAACGGGGGAGTCTCTGTGGCATTCGCATAGAGGAAAGCACAGTAGCTTTATTTAATTGAGAAAATGAATCAATTACAATGATGTTGCATCATCAAATGCAAGGGAAATAGCAGATATGTCATTACATCGGGTAACAGTGTTAAAAAGTAATTGAGTGTCTTAAGCTTTTTGAATCAATTCCAGGTACTGGCACAGCTACCTTAATGCAAAATTTATGAAGATGATCTCAAAATAATATGTTGCCATCAAAATTGTGTAATAAAACCCGGTAACGATGTGTGTGTGAGCGAGCACACGTCTCTCCCTTTCACAGAAGCTGGGCCTGCTGCTCCGGCAGAGAGTTGCAATGTCACAGGAAGAATTCTGTAATACTTTGATTTGCGTTCCTTTATTTTTCATTAGAAGCGCTGAGCGCTTTTATTAGAAATAATATTTTAAATCTTGTTCTGAAATTGGATGTAATCATATCTATGTTGAGGCTACTATGTATGATCCCACCTCTATTTGTTTTCCTGACAAGACCGATTTTCCTGGTAAGGAAATGTGACCGATACTCTGTTTGGATGAAAAACTGAGTCGCCTGCTCATGTGCGCTACTCTAAAGGAGCTCTGAATCATCCCTATTGAATAAGCTGAGTCTATTTTGTCATTTAGCATCTGGAAGTGAAGTATGAATGAAAGCCCTTTTATGTCCACCGAATATTTTGCTTATTTGCAATAATGCAAAACGGCAAATTTATTCTGTTGAATTGTGATAGATTGACATTGACCACTAAAAAATA
Source organism: Ciconia boyciana (assembly GCF_034638445.1). Lineage (NCBI taxonomy): Eukaryota > Metazoa > Chordata > Aves > Ciconiiformes > Ciconiidae > Ciconia > Ciconia boyciana. Next base: position 2,088,640 of record NC_132941.1, on the reverse strand, counting down.
TAATGGGCTACTTCTATCTATTTTTTTTTTTTCTTCCTTGGGAAAAACAGAATTATACGCAGAAACTTTATGTGTATATTTGCGCGCTGCTAATACAATAATGAAAGACTTCACGTGCATAATACCGGCTATTTGCTTGGTGCTAGTTTTCAAGCTCCTCTATATTACATTTTACTACCTGTAAAGTATTACTAGAGGATCCTGCCTCTGGCTGGGTACTGGGGGAGAGCGCTTCCAAAGCTGATGGCAGCCCTACAACATTCATCATCATGGCACTATACAACAGAGAATATTAAATGTAAGGGGCAAGCCAAAGAAACTGCGTTAGAACAGAAGACAACATTTTCACTAAGGACTGCATTCTGTTTGCGTCGTGATTTTGTTGGGTTGCAAGCAACTTGGTGTCTGTTTAGGAAAAATATGTAATTAATTATCCACACCCATTACAAATGGTATGCATATACAAATTATCAGAATACCAGCATCCCTAAATTCAGTCAGGTATTTTGCATTAAGCGTCTGCTCTGTGTTGTGTATTTAATTGCTCGTATTGTAATTCTGCCTTTGTTTCTCTTTGTAATCGAAAGGTGTTTTGCCAATACGGGCCAGAACATTTTGTAGCTCTCTAAGCAATCGAATGGTCTGTTACTACAAACTATTAATTAATTTCCCAACCAAAGCGATGTGAAGAAATTTAAGGAAGGCTCAGAGACGACTGGTAACAAGTCTTTCCTTTGCCATTTAGAACGATACAAAGTTCATCAAACTTTCCAGCCTCACAGATGGCAATGCTCTACTTATAGTCAAAGTAAAACTGGGTTGGAATATATAAGAAACTTGGGTAAAAGTGGAGTATTAAAGGCTTTCCTGAGCAGCAGTAGATACTTCAGCCACATAATTAAAGTTTTCTTCACAAAAAAGGGATTGTGAGCAGAGTCTGGCAGTAATCCAAAATTCTAATTTCTGACTATGATTTAATTTCAATTTTAAATAAATCGGTTTTTAATTTAAAAAGAGTGAGCTTCATAACATTAGCAATGATTGCAACATTAAGCCCAGTGTTCACAATCTAGCAATATAAAACATTATTTATATCTGAATCGTAAACAGCCTTTTGAAATGGATTATGGTTTTTCTTCC